>NW_012267406.1:754227-788347 GCF_000151885.1 Dipodomys ordii
AAGGAAGGAAGGAAGGAAGGAAGGAAGGAAGGAAGGTAGGAAGGACGGAAGGAAGGAAGGAAGGAAGGAAGGAAGGAAGGGAGGGAGGGAGGAAGGGAGGGAGGGAGGGAGAGAGGGAAAGAAAGAGAGAGAGGGGGAAAGAAAGAAAGAAAGAAAAATAGAAAGAAAGAAAGACTTGGGTATAGATCAGGTAGGATCCAAGCTGGCTGGCTATGGACAAACAAGTGAGAAGTAGCTTTTGGGGTACCCCTGGGGCCCTCCTGTCTTTGTCATTTCCCCATGATAAGGACCCTGCTCTCCATCTGCTTGTCCTCCCTATTTTATACTAACTGCAGGCCTCCCTTCTCTCATGCCTCCTTTGCCTTTATGCATTGCTCCTTGCTTCAGTGATGAGACATGCTATCTGTAGTGTCTGAGGTCACTGCTGCAGACATAATAGCCTTCTAGAAAGAGCACCTAGACCTGAAGAGAACCAGTCCCCATGGAATGGTGGTTCCTGTGCCTTCTCTCTTTTGATCTTCCACCCAGGACAACACCAGCTGTTCTGTTCAATTCCTATGTATTTACCACTGGAAATCATGGGCCAGCTGTAGGCCCAGATAAGTGAGACTTACTATAATTGACTCTGTTTCCCAACCTAAAGAAATAGAATGTCCATGCCAGAGGGTAGAGGCCAGGGGCATGCAGCCACAGACAGAGCAAGACCCTGCTGGCCCCTCCTGCCGCTTGCTCTCCATCCGCACATGGAAGGGCGCTTGCCCACATTTGCCTGTCAGGCCTTGCTCTGATCAACAACCCTGAGTCAGTATGTGCTTGGAGACTTCTCTCGAAGGGTCCTGGTGTCCTTCCTTCTTTCCCACAGTGTTGTTTATCTGCAGGTACACCCACCCTGGGCACTCCTGGGGCCAGCTCTGGACCCAGCACAAATCCATAATCCATCATCACTGCCAGTCTTCCCATTCAAAGCCCTTCAACAATACCCTTCGAACGAGAACAAAGCCGTGTTCACCAAGTGCAAACATCGCTCTGGTCTCTGCCCTCAAAGGCCAGATGGGACCTCCCCCTCGTTTGTTGGTAGGGATCCCAACAGAGCAAATGGCTTTTATCCCATAAGGAAAAAGCCTGGTTCTGAGCGCAGCCCCGCCCCGAGGCACACAGCTCCGGAAGACAAAGGGCCTGGGCAAAGAAAAAGCGCGTTTAGTTATTTATGTATTTATGTATTTTTAATTCCCCATTCCCGCCAAAATACGTGCTGCTGCAGCAGCAGCAGCAGCAGCAGCAGCAGCAGGTCTGCAGGGAGCCTGCCATCTGACCCGCTGGTGCCGTCCCTAATTGCGCCCCATCTGGCGTCTGGCACGCACAAAGGCGGCCGCCCGCCCCTCCTCGCCGCTGCGCCGGGACGGTTGCGCACTTGTGCAGCCCGGGTCTGCCGGCCTGACGCCCCGCACGCTTCTGGCGGGCACTGGGGCCGAGGGGTCACACGCAGCCGCCGGCTCAGACACCCCGGGGTCCAGGGCCGGCCACCCAGTGCTGCTTCCTCCTAGCTTCTGGGCTTCGCCGAGGACTGACAACAGGGATGGGTGGCCTGGCCTCGGCAGGAGGAAGGTGGTGTAGGAGCCCGGGCCGCTCAGAGCTTGCACCCGTGCTGCTGTGCGCGCTCCGAGGCAGCTCAGTGTCCTGGCAGGGTCGCGCCATGGAGCGGCCAGGTACATGCTGGGTCCTCTTCAGAGCTCCGAAACAAGCTTTTTTGTTTGTCTTTTTACACATTTGCCCAGATTCTCTGAAATTGACTTTATATCCAAACATACAATTTATGTTGAAGAAAGTTCTGGAAACAAGTTTTAATAGTACAAGTTTAATAGTACTCAACGAGGAGAGCGTTAGCCGAGCCGGGGTGAGGCCCTGGGTGTGATTCCCCAGTGACCATAGAAGATGATGCGAGGTGAAATGCACTCCAAGACATGGACACAAGAGGTTTTTCTTTGTTGTTTTTAATGTACTAGGTGATTTCTTCTTTCTTTGGAATGTTCTTCTTCTTATTGTTTAGCCCCTGTTGTCACTGTATTTGATTTTGGTACCCTGGTATTGTATATACACTTATTTGAATTAGGGAAGGGAAGGGAACAACAGAATGGTGAGACAAAGGACAAGGGGGAACCAATGCAACAGCGATATACACAAGAAAATCTGTCAGAAATGATCTGTACAACTTGGGGGGGATGGGGATAGGATAAGAGGAAGAAAAATGAGAGAGGGGGTAACAAGTTTGACAAGAAATGTACTTATTACCTTATTTATATAACTGTAACCCCTCTGTACATCACCTTGACCAAAAAAAATCTATTACAAAAGGAAGAAAGGAAAGGAGGGAGGGAGGAGAGAGAGGAAAGAAGGAAGCAAGCAAGCAAGCAAGCAAGCAAAGAAGGAAAGAAGGAAGGAAAGAAGGGAGGGAGGGAGGGAAGTTTGGTTGATCAGTTGAAAGCTCTTGGGAACTCCAGTATTTTGAAGCTGGATATAGGATGCAGGAGAGGAAGCTGGGAAGGGACAGCCAGAAGAAAAGGCAGAAGGATCCCAGAGGCAGGTGAAGGGGAGATTCAGGCAGGAAAGATCCTTGGCTGTCAATGCTTCTAAGGAGATCAGGACTGACTGCAAAGGGGCATTAGGTTTGATGGGTAGAATTTTTACCAGAACAAATGAGAGGGTGAGGAAGTGGAGTGGTGCTGTGAAGAGCCACAGAAGAGCTACAGAAGGGTCACAGGAGAGCTACTTTAAACCTGCCCACACTATAGGAGGATCATGAATATATCAGGTAGTAAGGGATGCTGGGGAGAGCAGAGAGGCCTTTAGGATGACAAGCTGAGGGGGCAGGGGGCAGGATGGAAGGCAGGGGATCCACAGGATAGGGAGGGTGAACCACAGAATGAAACAAGGGAGAGAAAGAGAATAGATGAGGGTGCTACCTGGGGAACTTGGTAAGGGTTGTCAGGAATAGGATATGGTATTTGTGGTTGTGTGTCTCTATTCTATTGGAACATGGAGCAAACAGTGAATAGAGGCCCAAGAAGAGAGGTGAGAATGACCCCCCAGAGAAGGGATCATCCCCAGAGGAGGGTCATGCAGCAGCCCTAAAGGACTGCTTGAGTTTGTAGGCATTGTTCTTCTCACACAGTAATGGGCCCCAACTCAAGCGCTCCAGGTGCGACACAGGAAAAGACGCCCTACAGACCGATCCTCATTCCAGAAGGTTGAGTCCTGATGTTTTTCAGCCCCTTACTGAAATGGCTTCTCCCATCTATTCTGACTTGGGGACTTCATTTAAGGGTTACACCCATCAAAAGACTGAGGGAAGAACTACCACGGAGAGCAAGAATTGTCATTATCTCTGTTTCTAAAATTAGGCCAGGAGTACCTCAAGAACTAGGAAGCAGCCAGGCGCTGGTGGCTCACGCCTGTAATCCTAGCTACTCCGGAGGCTGAGATCTGAGGATCGCGGTTCAAAGCCAGCCCCGGCAGGAAAGACCGTGAGACTCCAACCCCAATAAACCACCAGAAAACCAGAAGTGGCGCTGTAGCTCAAGTGGTAGAGCGCTCGCCTTGAGCTGAAGAGCTGAGGGACAGCGCCCAGGCCCAGAGTTCAAGCCCCACGACCGACAAAAAAAAAAAAAAAAGAACTAGGAAGGTTCTTCATTCCTTGGGTTCCTCAAATGAAACTGACAAAATGGGAGCTCAGTCGATCCATATTGAAGGAAGAAAAGCAAAAGGATGGGGAAGAAGCTCTATTTAGAGCTGAGGAAATCAAAATTCAGAAAGGTAAACATAGATCTTTGCATTTCTTGTTTGTTTTGTGATACTGGAGGTCCAACCCAGGATCTTGCACACCCTAGGCAAGTTCACTACCACTGAACTAGATCCTCAGCCGACACAGGTCTTCTGATTTCAAATCCTGTTTTCAAAAACAATCGAGAGTCACATATCAGTGCTGTTTGCCTTATCACCAAGACAAATACTTAGAACTACAGAGACTTCAAGTTCCAAATTGTCCTCATTTGAGAGAAAATTGTATGGTCCTTTCAGTTACAGCTGTTACCACTGCCCTCTGAATCATCCTCCCCTGAAAACTCAGCTCTCATGGGGACTACAGAACCTCAAAAGGGTTGTCAGTGGACACTGAATACTAAGCAAGGGTAGGGTGGTCACATTGGCCCAAGTTTTCATAACAGCCAGCACACTAAAGTTCAAGACTTTTTCAGGTTTTTCCTTTGGTATGGCTATTTCTTTATATCCCTTCAATATTACAGGTATAAATACAATACTCATTTCCTACTATACCTGTAATAAATTGTGATATTGTAGTAGAAACTGAGTCGTGTCTATTTTGTTTTAGTGTTGTTACTACTTTTGCTGGTTAATCCATACAGCCACCTTTCCAAAGGTACCTAACTCTCTTCTCCCTTTCTTTTTTCTTTTCTTTCAGCACTCCAATTTTGCAATAAAATTTCCTGTTTCAGGAAATTACTTTGTCTCAAGTGAGGAAAACAAATAGGAATTATAAAAAAAGATCATATTGCTGAACAGGGTAGTGCTCTGGTAGCTCTTTCCAGATGTATTCCATCTTCTGATTTCAGGAAAAGGGAGGGGAAATAACCATAAATGTAATGGTAGCTCTCTCCTTACCGCCAAGGAGAAAACTGATAGCTGACATCTGATGATTTAATTATACAGCCTGAGACCTTCTGCCTCTAGAGTTCCCCTCATCTCTGTCACCCAGCATTGTACCTCCTCAGCTAGCTAAGTGAGCTTTGTTCTAAGTAGACATCCTGCCTTGTCATTTAAAGCTATTTTCCCTAGTTATAAGAAAATCCTTGCAGCTGCTGAGAAAGCATTGAGCCCTGTTTCCCCATGGGTCCCTCTGGTCTTCAGTCCAGCTCTACATAGGCTATGAGGATCCCACATATAAAATTGCTACTCTACTGAAGCACAATCAAGGCGGCAATACCTCAGTTTAACTGAAATCTATCGCTTCCATATTCTTACCTACTCTATATAACACAACAACTACCTGCCTATCCACTGCAAAAGGAGATTCAGATATAATGTGCCAAAAGAAAACTTAACAGACAACAAGAGCCAAATCTCAATTTTCACCACGTTTCATGTCGTTAAAGACTATCCACATTGGGAAAGATGGGGGAAAATGTTGGAATGGGTGACACTGGTCAAGATACACTGTATCCATAATCTGACAGGTTGACTTGAAACCCCTTTGTACAACTAAAGATTATAAGAAATATCATGGTGCTGGTGGCTCATGCCTATAATCCTAGCTACTCAGGAGGCTGAGATAGGAGAATTGAGGTTCAAAGCCAGCCCCAGCAGGAAGGTCCATGAGATTCTTATCTCAAATTAACCACCAAAAAGCCAGAAGTGGAATTGTGTCTCAAGTGATAAAATACCAGTCTTGGCAACAAAAGCCCAGGGACAGCACCCAGGTCCTGACATCAAGCCCCAGGACCTGCAAAGAAAAAAAGGGATGATGATGATGATGATGATAATAAACATCTCCAATAGAGAAACTACTTGGACGATAGTGAACATTAAAGATCTTTCTCAGCAGCTTTTGGGATTGGATGTCATCTCTAAGAACCCCGAGTAGTAACCCACATTTTGGATTCTATTCCTTGATTTTAAAAAATTGGGGAGTTGAATGTGAATAGTCATATAGGTCTAGTAGATTTACTAAATAAGGACTGTCTTCATTGTTTTTGAAAAGAAATATTATGACTTAAACTCTTCATTTTGTAATCTAAAATATACCTAGTAAAACATTTTCAACAAGACATCTATTTCTAGTTCTTCATCCAAATTCAGAGACTGAAAAACAATATTAAGCTGAATTCTAGAATTTGGACAATCAAATATAGTTTATTGTCTTGGTCTATGAATTCCAAATATTCCCACCCTGCCCCACTTCTACACCTTCAAAATAATTTCCTGTGCATCAGAAAACTTGAGAAATATTTACCCTCCAAACCATATAAAAAGTTATAGAGAACTGGGCACCCATGGCTCATGCCTATAATCCTAGCTACTCAGGAGACCGAGATCTGAGAATCTCAATTTGAAGTCAGCCTGGACAGAAAAGTCTCTGCAACTCATCTCCAATGAATCACCAAAAAAGAAAGAAAACTAGAAATGGAGCTGTGGTTCAGAGGATAGAGCATTTGCCAGGAGCAAAAAAAAAAAAAAAAAAAAAAAGCCAAGGCCCCAAGTTCAAGCCCCGGGACCGGCACACACAAAAAAGTTACAGTGGGGCAGAGTTATGAAAGGACCCTAGCCATACAAACAGGTTTGCAGTGGATCAGAAGTCCCTGGTCATTGTCACACATGACTCCTGCTCCCCAAATTCATTTCTGGCTCCCTGGTGCCATCAGATATGTTTTCCTTTGGAAAGTAAACAGTAAGATGTATACAGAGACACAAACTATATTTACTATTTCTGATTGGTTAAATGCACACATTGGCTAAGTGATTTCACACTAAGGAAAAAAAATAAGAAATTGCACAAGAAATTTCCAAATAGCCCTTCAAACTAGTTTCACCAGTTGATAACATTTTAGACATATTTGCTTCAGTATTCCTCTCTGTGTGTGTATGGACACACACATAATCACACAATCACATACAATCACACAATCATACACATACACTTTTTTCCCTTAACTATTGAACAAAACTGCTCTTTTACTGAAATACTTCCCAGGAACAGAAATGTTCATTTAAACAACCATAGTACATACGATTGTCAAATCATGCAATTATCAATGGATGCAAATACCATTACCTAAGAAACTAATTTTACCCAAGGTGTATTTGATAGTGGATTGAGTGAGAGAGTAAATTTTAACCAGTAATAGCATCACAGCTTGGAACTGGTCGTCAATAAGTCAGCCTTTCCTAATGGCATGTCTCACCTGTTGCCAGTTCAAATACTCCTGTTCTTCAGTAGGAATGATGCACACTCAAACTGCATCCACACATCTACTCTAGGTCTTAAACATTATTATTTGATCCCACTCAGAGTTGTGTAGGCTCCCAAATGCCTTCCAGATAAAAGTCTGAGCTTTTAAAGGACTGCCCCAATGTATATTTTCACAGTACTGTTTCTTAAGGTTAAAGTGGGCCACTTGTCATTCTCTGAGTGAGGCCTTGATTTCCATTTCTCTAGCCTTTACCTATTCTTGTTCTTTCTGCCTAATATGTACCTCCACCATCTCCATTGATCAAATTTATCCTAATATTAGAACTCAGTCTGAAACCATCAGAGTAGCCCAAATAGTTCTTGTATATCAGCGTATAGGAGAAAGATAAATACATAGACAATAGCTATATATACATATATGGATACATAGATAAATATATAGGTATAGGTTTTATGGATCCCAAAGCATTTACAACACCTCTTTAACCTTATATACTTTTCCCACAAATCTCAAAATATCTGTTGAACACATACTATATTCCAGGCAGGATACTTTGTGCTTGAACTACAGTTGTAAACAAGACAGATAAGGTTTCCTACCCTCTTAATTGTCCTACCTAATTGAACCACCTGCTCTTAGACTTTGAGTCAGGGTTTCTATTTACAGCACCCTGTTTTCCTGATCTAATAGTATAATAATTGATTACTTGGCCACTAATTATCTCTCATCTTTGTACACAGTTTCATAGGTGGCAGGCACACGCACATCGCGAACTCATTTCATCCTAGCACAGAAGTAAGTTATGTCTGTTCTCATTCTGTAGAAGAGGAGGCTGAAACTCAAAGAGGTTGTATTAACCAATGTAGACTGCTGTTGGGTCAAGGATGGAGACCCTGGCCCCCTTCCTGGCTCTCATCCAGTTCTACCATCTCCTTTCTATACAAATGAGGCTACACGTGCTATGGGGCATGATTTCCTTTCTACCAAGAAAAACATACTTAAACACAGTGCATATCAAATTTTTGTTGCAAAATAAAAATCACCAAAGGTATTTGGAAGAAAAATTCTATCTTACTTCTTCCACCAAGATAGTATAAATCAATCAGACCACCAGAGAAAACAAACGACTTGCCAAAGTTTACTTGAATTTTTAAGTTCAATAGGTGTTTATAAAACTTGAGCCATTAGTACGGTAGCTTGTAAAGCCAGCATTTCCAGTTTGTCTACACTATTAAAACAACTTAGGAGTTCAGAAAATTCTTCTGAAAGCCGAAGAATTGCTACAAACGCTACCAGTGTGCTCTTAGCTTGAAAGTGTTTTCCTCTTGGTCTTTTACCAGATAGAAAATTTTACATCACTGCAAGTGTAATTCCCATATTCTGCCTTCATTGCTTCACTCCATGTCCTCTTCACACTTTCGTGTGTTTCTATATAGTCTAAAAATATTACAGCTTTTAGAATCAGAAAGTGTGAATGCAAACCCAACTCTGTGATTTATCACCTAAAGGTAAGGGCAGAGGTAGGTTTTTATGGGTCTCAGTATTTAAAAATTGAGAAGCCCTCTTTAAGAATACAAAAATTAGAGTAATGACTCAAACCTGTAATCTCAGCTACTTAGGAGACTGAAATCAGGAGGATTGTAATTCCAGGCACCCCAAGCAAAACGTTTCACATGACTCCATCTCAACTGAAGAAACTGAGCATGGTGGTGTGTGTTGATGATTCCAGCTATAAGAAGCATAAAACAGGATGCCTGTGGTCCAGGCATGATCCCAGCGAAACACCAAGGCCCTAGTGCACAGCACACTAAGGTGTGGCTCAATGATAGTGCACCTGCCTAGCAAATGTAAGACACTGAGTTCAAACCCCAGTACTACCAAAATAAAAAGAATACAAAATTAGGAACCGCATTTATTATTGCTTTGAAATAAAAAAGGAAATCACAATACATCTGGGGATAGATTTTTCTTTTTAAAAAATCATTAGTGTAAATTAATTATATCAAGGAGTTATATTGTGGTATTTCCATAATATAATGTATGCTCATATGAAAATATATTCACCCTCTCTATTACTCTTTTATCTTCCTTTCTCACTTTATAAAATACAGTTTTAGCCAGGTATCTATGACTCATGCCCCTAATCCTAGCTACTCAGGAGGCTGAGATTTGAGGATTGAGGTTCCAAGCCAGCTCTGGCAGAAAAGTCCATGAGACTCTTTTCTTGAACTAACCACCAAAAAAATCTAGAAATGGAGCTGTGGCTCAAATGGTAGAACACTAGCCTTGAGCACAAAAGCTCAGAGAGAGAGTGCCCAGGCCTTGAGTTCAAGCCCTAGGACCGGTACAGAAATATATGGACTCATGATTCTGTTTCCCCACATAAAGTACTTGAATCATATTCACCTCTTACACCTTCTCCTTTCACCCTCCTGCTGCTTCCTACTCTCAAACAGTTCCTTGTTTTCCAATCATCTTTATTTTTCTGTCTACATTCTGCATATGAGAGAGAAAAAATGCAATATTGGTCTTCCTCAGTCAGACTTATTCCAATTTATATGATGAGTTCCAGTTCCGCCATTTCCTTGGAAACAATATAAGTTAATTCTTTATGGCTGAATAATACTGCTTGTGTATGTGTGTATATGTATCACATATATATCATATATATATCACACATGTAGATACAACACATTTACTTCATCTATTCATCAGCTGGCAAACATCTAGGCTGATTTCATAGTTTGGCTGTTGTAAATAGTATTGCTATAAACATAGATGTGCAGGGATCTCCACCGTATGTTGAAATATATGCCCATAACTGTTATATCAGGTTCATATGGTATTTCTAGTTTTAGCTTTCTGAAGAACCTCCATACTAATTTCCAAGAAGGCTATATAAAGTTACATTCTCATAGTGTATGCACAAAGGTTTCTTTTTCTTCTACATTCTCAAAAGCATTTGTGTTTATATTTTATTGTTTTTAATAATGGCCATTCTGACTGGAGTAGGATGGACTCTATCTCAATATGGCTAAGGATGTTGAACATTTCTTCCCATATACATTGGTCATTTGTACTTCTTTTGAGAGTCGCCTGTTCAATTCATTTACTCATTTCCTACTTCATTTACTTGTACTTTTAGTGATTGCTTTTTGGAGTTTGTTATTTACTGGACATTAATCCAGCAAAGATTTATCCTATTCTGTTGGTTGGCTCTTCATTCTAACAATGGTTTCCTTTGCTGATCAGAATCTTTTTAATTAAACAATTTTGTTTGTCAATTCTTACTCTTAGTTCTCTATTCAGAAAGATATTACCTTTGCCTATATCTTCAAGGGTTTTCCCTTAAAGTTGTTTCAAAGTTTCAGGTGTTAGATTTAGCTCTATCACTTGAGCCACACTCCACTCTGGCTTTTTGGTGGTGAGCTGGGGATAATTATCTCATGGACTTTTCTGCCTGGGCTGGCTTTGAAGCACCATCGTCAGATCTTAGCCTCCTGAACAGCTAGTATTACAGGTGTGAGCCAACAGTGCTTGGCTTAAATTGATTTTTGTACAGAAAATGAGGTGTCTTATTTCAGTCTTCTATATGTATATATCCAGCTGTTGCAACACCATTTGTTGAGGAGTCTTGTTATGAGAAATCAGATGGTTGTGATCATAAGGGCTTATTTATGGATCTTATTCCATTGTCCATGTTATCACTTTTTGTGCCAGTATCATACTTTTGTTTTGTTTTGTATACTATGTATACTTGCTGTTTGTCTGTTTCTATATACGTGCTTTTTGTGTTCTTACTATGGCTCTGTAGTATTACTTATAGTCATGTATTGAGATAGCTCTAGCATTGCTTTTTTAACTCAAAATTGCTTTGACTTGAAGGAAAAGCTGGGAGGGAGCAAGAGAAAGGGTGATAGTGTCCAAAAGGAAATGTACTCATAACCTGACTTAAGCAACTATAGCCCCTCTCTACATAACCTTTAATTACAATAAAATATTGTCAAAAAGATAACACACAATGATTGCTTTGACTTCAGGATTTTTGTTTTGTTGTTGTGCTTCCATGTGAATTTTTAGGATTGATTTTTCTATTCCCTTTAAAAATCATATTTGATAAGGGCTGGGATGTTTGATGGCAAAGCACTTGCCTAGCAAGTGCAACATCCTGGGTTTGATCCCCAGTTCCAAAAACAAAGAAAGGAATGAAAGAGAGAGAGAGAAAGAAAAAGAAAGAATGAGAGCAAGAATTAGCGAGAAAGAGAAACAGAAAGAAAGAAGAAAGAAAAGAAAGAAAGAAAGAGAAAGGAAGGAAGGAAGATGATGTTGAACAGAAGTGGAGGGACAAAGAGTAAACAAATGCAGCAATGGTACTTACTAGACACTAGACACTACGTTGAAAATGAACTATATAATTTGTGGGTAGGGAATGAGAGGGAAAAACAGAGAGAGCAAGGGAAGGGGTGACATTGTCCAAAAAGAAATGTCCTCTTTTACCTGACTGATGTAACTGCTCTGTAAATCACCTTTATATTAACAATTAAAATTTTTAATGATATTGGAATTTTTGTGGATAATGCATTAAATCTGTAGATTGTTATTGGTATAGAAAATGGCTACATAACCATTTTCACAATATTTATCCTATCAGTCCATGAACATGTTCTACTATCTTCTACAATTTCTCTCTTTGAGGGTTTATAGTTTTATTCTAGAGGTTGTTCACTTCCTTTCTTAGGTTTACTCCTAGGTGTTTTTTTTTATTTTAAACTTTGGGGAACAGGTCTATTTTCTTGATTTCTTTCTCAATCTGTTCATTATTGGTGTATAGAAAGGGTACCAAGTTTTGTACATTGATTTGCAGATACCAAGATTTTTATCTCTTAGGAGATTTCATTAGGCAACTTACCAAATATGCTAATGGAGAAATTCTTACTAATTGTAATCTGGTTTCCTCTCCTACATCCCATACTGTGAGACTCCCTACACTCACAAAGACCCATGCAAATAGTATCCTTGACATTTAAATTTTAGTCACTTTATGATAGATTTAATTCTACCAGTATGGTCTTGATTAGAACAAATACCTTCCTTGGTCTTCAGTTTGCTCTTCTATACAGTAGAGTCATTGTAGTGCCTGCAAGAAGTTGGAGATCACATGGAACCTGGCTGAAAGTAATAGAAAACATGGTGCATTCTCTAGCAAAGGAAGGTGATCATCCCCCAGGTCAGTGGTTAGGTGCCAGTGGTTAAGAGGGGCAGGCTCCCTAAAGAAAACCCAGCAATGCTTTGGCTATGGAGAGACCATATTTTTCTTTGTTATATTATTGTTATTTTTTAGCAAACAATCTGTGCCTTGTGTCACTTTTAATTGATTTTGAGACTAGAAGATTGTGTGTGTGTGTGTGTGTGTGTGTGTGTGTGTGTAACAAATCTTTTTCTAGTCATTTATGGCCAAAATAGAAATTAGTTAAAGCAACATATTATCTGGGTCTTCCTCTTGATTGCTTTTTCTGAAAACAATGTTTAATAAAACAATCTTTTTTTTTCCTTGATGCTTTGAAAGAAACAAAAGAGAGAGAGAGGTTAAAGGACTCAGGAGAGTCAACGGCTCTGGCCTGTGAGCAGACGGGCCATTCATACAGTGCAGTCTCTAATTTGAGCAGTCTTCCATGAATCTCCTGGTCAAGCTGGTCTTCATAGGGAACAAAAGCCTGGAGATGTGTGTGTTTCACGCCCCACTGGAGGTGCACACTGGCCAAGCGTGGCCCTGCTGGGCTTGCAGTCATTAGAACAACTTACCATTTTCAGTGAGTTGGCTTTTGCAAATGGCCACAAGGAAATCTAGCTTGGGCACCATATAAACCACTAGGACAAATCATTATCTTTTATCTCCTAAATAAGCCATAAAGGTTTTTATTAACTTTCTCCTGTTATTGCTTCCTCACCAGGAAAAACACCCTTTCCCATGATGACTTTCTCCAAAGCTATGAGAACCCTTAAAGTAACCACTGATGAAAGGTGTCCCTAATTCATTCATTCCACAGTTTACAGTCAAGAGTATCTGAAGACCATACGGACCCAGCTAAATTTCACCTGATATCTACCAGCTCTGAGAAGTAATCTGCAATCTTAGAAAAGGTGCTAATATCCAATAGGAAGAGTTACCCGGTTATCTCATTCCACTTTAAATAATGAGTTCATTTTACTCCTGCCTTTGTAAGAGAAATGTTTCTGCCATTGCAACTACTCCAGACCCAACCTAGAGCCTCCTTCCTTTAATGAAGTAATAGAAGAAGCAGTGGAGGAGAACTGTCAGATGAATAGAAAGACATTCCCAAAATAAGGTACAACATCATCTTACAAGCGGATCTGAGAGACAGGATAGGAAAATGGGCCATATACCTGGAGGGAGCAACTTAATAATTAATTTAAAAGAGACTTCTTTGTCTAAATATTTTCTTTTCTTTTTCTCATTGAAAAGAAGTGAGCTTGGGCTGGGAAGTTGGCTCAGTGGTAGAGTGTTTGCCTTGCATGCATGAGGCCCTGGGTTCAATTCTTCAGCACCACATAAGCAGGAAAAAGCCAGAAGTGGCTCTGTGGCTCAAGTGGTAGAGCACTAGCCTTGAGCGGAAGAGCTGAGGGACAGCGCCCAGGTCCAGAGTTCAGCCCCACGACCAACAAAAAAAAAGAAAGAAAGAAAGTAAGTGTACTGGTTCCAAATTCTTGGAGATAGTTGTCTACCCCTAAGCAAATTTCCTTAAATACTTAAGTAGTAAATGCTTAGTAATTATGCACTCTATAAGATTGGTCCCAATTTTTAATTAAGTTTATTAAATATAGAGGGAAAAACTACTTTGACTTAACCCAGTGTTGTAAGGTGCTTGGCAAGCAGGAGAAAAGAACTGGGGCTGTAAATGTATAATTAAATAATTAAAAATGAAAAGTTTCTGTACTGCAAAGGAAACAACTGAATGAAGAGACAATCTAAAAAAATGGGGGGAAATTCTTGCTACTCAATCTTCTGATTATTAGAAATGATATCTAATATATAAAAGAACTTTAAAAATTAACAGTCCAAAACACACATGATCCAATCAATAAATGAAAAAAATGAATTGAGTGGATAGTTTTCAAAAGGAGAAGTACAGGGGTCGAAAGCATGGCTCAGTTGGTAAAGCACTAGCCAATGAGCAAAAGTGTCAGATACTGAGTGCAAGTCCTGGTCTCAGACAAAAGAAAAAGTACAAATGGCCAAAAAGCACATTTTTAAAAGTTCAACATCAAATGATACATTTGCCATCAAAATTCACACCAAAACTATACTGAGATTTCCATCTTACCCCAGTCAAAGTGGCAATCATCAAGAAAACAAAAAATTGTAATAAATTCTAGGGAGGATGTGAGGGAAAAGAACCCTTATATGCTGTCAGTGGAAATGTGAATTCATGCAAATAAGATGGAAATCAGTATAGAGGTCCTAAAACAAACAAACAAAAATAGAACTGCCATACAAACCAGCCATACTACTCCTTGGTATATACCCAAAGCAATCCAAGACAGTATAAAATAGAAACACTTGAGGACCTATTTATACAAGGATACTATTCAGAGTATCCAAGTTAAGGAATCAGCCTAGGTACCCATAAGTGAATGAATGGGTGAAGAAAAGTTGTTATATGTACCGTAAGGAGTATTATTCAGGCATAAAGAATAACAAGGCCAGGTGTGGTGGCTCATGCTTATAATCAGGAGGAATATAGTTCAAGGCCATCCCAGGATAAAAGTTAACAAGACCCCCCCATCTCAACAAAACACAGATAATGGTAGTTCACATCTGTAATCTCATTTATACAAGAGACAGGTAGGAAGATCAAGGCCCTAGGCCAGCACAGGCAAAAGAGAGAAAAAGACAGAGACAGAGAAAGACTTTATCTAAAATAAAATCTAAAAGCAAAAATAGCTAATAGGTATGGCTCAATTAGCAGAGTACTTGCCTAGCAAGCACAAGACCCTGAGTTCAAACCCAATACTGCTAGAAAACACTTGGTCCGCCTGTTTATTCCCCAGCCAAAGGCATGAGAATTTCAGATTAACCCTTTACTATTACTTTTTTCAAAAACAGATGATATTTCCTTCTCTACATCTTGTATTTTTGGTTTCATTGTTCTTTAAATATGAAAGACTAGTGACCTCTATTAGGTGATTCCTAATAGAGCATGCCTGGGAGAATGTTTTCTACAGACACAAAGAAGGATATATGAGTACTGGCTAAATGAATGAATGATACAGATGTATCCTTTCATACTTTAAAGAAGTTAAGAATAATATTAATTTATTAAAAAGGAGCATTTAAGATTTTTTAAAATCCATTTTATATTGAATTATCTGGCTTGCTCAATTCATTGGCTACAATTTCTGAGGAGTGTGCAGTATTTTACCCCATTATTCAAACGTTTGTCCATGGACAAATACAATGCACAGTGTTAGAGCAGTCCGACGTGGGAAACTCAATAAGTAAATGTTATTGTTCAATATGATAGCATTTATCCAATAACTGCCATTATTTGTCTTTCAAGTCATTTCAAGTTTTTTATTCTCCCCCCAAACCTTGACAGTCCTACATGACACACTATATTGATTGTTAAGTAATGCCCCTAAATGCATATGTTAGGTTTGATTTTTTTCTAGACTTAATGTAGTTACAGTAGCAAATTGTAGATAGTTGTGAAGAAAGGTTCTACCAGAAGTATCTATAGTTGGTCACTGTGAGCCAGGAGATCAGAAGGTCGCTCCTCCCTCTTCCAACATTTACCAATTCATGCTATAGCTCTTGGGACCTCCTGGAACACTGCAAGATGCAGTGGTCATGCTCAGGTATGTATCCAGGCCTTCTGCAGCTGTGGCCTCTGATCACAGAATGCATTCCTCCAGCAGATGTTCTAGAAAGGGAAAAGGAAGGAGGCACACATAGATAGCTTTAATGAAAACCAGAAGCAACAGCAACCACAAGTGAGGGACAAATAAGGCCCAACAGGAATTCAGAATAGGCAGGGTGACTTCCAGTGAAGGTATACCCTGCCTTTCTCCAAGAACCAGCATTCTCCATCGTATTCCACACCCCTTGGCCCCTCCGTTCCTCACTGTGTCCATTTTTATGTGACAAGTGGACTTTGTGTGCTTCCTCAGCAGCTGCAGCAGTTGTGGATGGCACAGGCAGGGCAGATGTATGTCACTATGCATTCTGCCTGTGAGTGGGCAGAGGGGGCAAGTATGGCTGGATTATCACAAAAGCATTATTTTGAACCTCATAAAGGGCCTGAACTCAAGTGTGTCAACCTAAAATGAGCTCTCAGTGCTGCTTTGTTTTCCTGTTGTCCTCAGTTTTGTTTCCCTAATTGAATCCCTTCCTCATTCTTCTCAAGGACTATTAAAAAAAAAAAAAAAAACTTGTCTCCTGGAGTCACTGGTCATGTCTCCCATAGCAATAATCCTCTTTTCCTCCCCGCAGATGATCCCGCCTCTTTTTTAATGAACATGCAGAAGTCTTAAGGAATGCCTTCGCTGACAGGTGTCCTCACCCACCACTGCCTGTGGATGAACCCAGGATAAGAAAGATCTAATCTTCTCATCCCAACTTTAGACAATTAAAAGGAGCTTCCCACAAACTTGGCCATGTCTTGAAACCTCATAGACAGCCCAGCTTGTTTCCTCCCTTTCTCTCAATTATAGATTACCCAAGGGCTCCCTCAGTACATTTTCTGCATGCGAATCTCAGTCTGAATCTGCATTATGCACTTGCTTATGAGGAAAGCATGGTGTACCATGTCTGGGCTCTCTACTTCAGCAACCTCCATGGCCATCATCCCATCCTCTGCCAATCTCTACTTAAAACCTCTAGCCGTAGGGTCTTTGATCTTGGAACTGGCTCCTTCCTCCAGCTTTTACCTGGTTTATATCAGCTCTTTTTATCTATTGACCTCATGCCTGTCAATCTGAGATCACTTCAAATATCATATTCTCCCAAGGGGGGAAAAGACAAAGGAAACAGATCCTTTGTCTCAATCCTTTATGGAACAGATTCCTTCCTTCACAGGACTTAGATTTATGTCTATCTACTCTCCCAGAATTTAAGCATGATAAAGGTTTTTCTCACTATTGCATCTTGGTGTTTGGTATATTTTTTTCAGGCGATATGATAAGTACTGGATATGTGTAGTGGTGACCAAGACAAAGCTCCTGCTTTCAGGAAGCTTCCAATCCACTGAGAGAGATAGTAAAAGGGTTGAAAACGTACTAATGAGAAGTTAGTGGCCTAGAGAAATGGGGTTGACCATAAATTCTAGGGAGGGAGGGAGGAATAACACTATTTTACTAAACTGATTCATGAGTCTGGATATAAATTGTTTTTTTAATTGAAAAAGATTTTTCTGTCTTTTTAGTAATTCCTAACCACATGCCCAACATATAGTAGCCACATGTAGCAAGATAAAATGCAAAATACCCCACTGGTAATGTATATTGACCACATTAAAATTATGCTTATTAGCTTTATAAACATTAAACTTTTAGAATGTATACTCCCTCTTACTTGTTTCAGGAATTAAGAAAAAGTGTCCAATAAACCTGGCTAACCTACCAGCTCTGGGTGGGGAGAGCATAGGAGTAAAGAAAGTGGGTTAATTATCCGAGTGAATTCAGTGAATGTTGATTCAGAGAATATCAATTCTAAATAAACAAGACAGTAGCACACAGTATTATGAAGAAATGCAGTTGATAAAGCACAAGGAATTAGTAGGCCAGAGTGGTAGATGAATATTTGGCAAGGTACTTGGTGTATGTGGACATTCCCTTGAGGGCAGGAGTGAAATAAAAGACAAGCTAATGGTGGAGAATTCATAAGAAACATGGTCTATTTAATTTGACTTAAGTCAAGGGTTTATGCAGTGGAACATGTAAGTCCTTATAAGTAAGCATATGAAACATAATCATTTTGTGTTGTGGAAGTTTAGCATAAATTTACTTTTCCAGGAGAAATGAGCCCAGCATATGCCTGGGAGTGACAGCTTTATAAACTTTTAGAAGCAAGCACATACTTAGAGTGGAATAAAGTATCATTTATTACATTTGCTCTTTTACATTTTCCCCTGGTAATCTTAATTTTAAGAACTTATCACTGAATCATAACATATAGGAAGATGCACATGTTAATAGTAGTTTATATTTACAGATTGTAAAATATGTCTGAAATCACCACCCAGATCAAGAAAGGACCTCAGCACTGTTATGTACTTTGCAACAATCATGCCATGAAAAGTTCCCACTAGCCTGAATCGACAGCTACATTAACTCTGCCTGCTTTTACACTTTTGTGTAAATATAATTTGTTATGTAACCTTTGGTGCCCAATGCTTGAAACCTCAGTGACTGATTCCTAGCTTCAGCATATTGAGTTTGGACAAGCCTCTTAACCTAAGCTTGTTTCCACATCCATAAAACTGGATTATAATATTTAATTCAAGGGTTTGTTGTGAGGACTAAATGAGATTATGTATGTAAAGGTTTTCACGGTGGCTGGCACTGTAGCTTGTGCAGCTGTTACACTGGACTCAAACTTTTTAATCTGTGCAAGACTTCAGTGAGTCACCAAATCCAAGCAACTCTGCATACTGGAGGGAAAAGAAGCATGTGTCTCTGACCAAAGTCCAACAAAGCACATACTTATGTAACAGGGATCATTGCTACTTGACTCGTCTCACTTTTTTTCACCAAAGGAGCAGAAATATTTGTTACCTACTCATCTTCCCTTCTAGAATATTAGTGTCCATACATACAAGAGTGATGGAGATAAATGGTTTCACCATAGTATGTCCAGAATTTAAGACAGGGAGAGCACAGTACACAATCAGTTAAACTGAATTAACAAATATTGTTAGGATTTACATAATTACATGATAATTTGCTCAAACTTTTGGTTGGCAAACTTACTGTAATTAAAACAGAATCAACTTCCTCCTTTCCCTGCTGTGGCCAAGAAAATACAATCAAATCAAGCACATTCCAGATTTAGAACTTGAATAAGGAAGTTCTGAGAACTGCAGACATAAAGGCAGTACATCACACTGTTAATATTAAATGGGCCTCAAACTCTATAGCTTCTGTTGTACTTGTGCCAGACACTAAAAAGTTTTCAGCAGCACACCCTTCCTAGAGAATAATTTTTTCCAAGTTCACTTTTATCTTAGTTTTCTGATAATTTTCACATATTCTCGCTGAGCCTATGTATATTCTTTATTTTTTCAGGCAGAAAGTTTATTGGAGGGAGAGCAAACTGTGGGCCTGCACAAAATGGATGCACAGAGACTGAGGGGAAGGAGGAGAAAAAGAGAAGAGAGAGGGACTCATGTTGAGCCAGATTATATAGGGAAAGGCAGAAGCATGTGTACTCATTTTACAAACAGGAAAAGTACAATATTCCAATGGGATTTCACTTCAATCAAGTTAACCTCTTCATAAAATACACTTTGAGTCTTTATACTGCATGTTTTTCATAAGAAATTAAAGGTTTTATTAGCAGACCTATAACTCTTAGATAAATCAAGCAAGAAAGCATATAAAAATGAACTAAAGGATTTTAAGAAAATAACATTTTCCTGGCTACAAAGCAAAAGAAAGTTATTTGTATGAAGTATGTATGGTTAAATATTCCCTGATTAAGTCATGACTAATTTTTGAATTTCTTTCCATTTAACATTTGGTAAGGTTTTTCTAGACATAAAAGTGAAGTAATCATAAATAGCAATTCCTACTCTTCAGAAATGTCAAGTCTAGTGGAAAAGTTTATGGAAGCAGTAGGCTAATCAGAAAATTTTAGACCTATGTTTTGATGGCTGAGTGAGATTTTAAGTCTAGAAAGACTAAAGGAACAAAAGTCAGAGAATATTACCAACACAAGCATCAAGATAAAAGCATACACATACATGTTCTTAGAAAATTCAACTCACCAACATGGTTAGAAAACAAGTGAGGAAAGACAGGTCAGGCCCAGGAAATAAAGAATCATTATCTAGGCAAGCAAGCACTATGGGAAGATTTCTGAACGAGAGATGTGATCATGTCTGTGTTTCTTATTTGTTTCTGCTTACATGTAAGAATGTGCCTAATAGAGCTGGGAATGTGGCTTAGAGGTGAAGTGCTTGCCTAGCATGCATGAAGCCCTGAATTTGATTTCTGAGTACCTCATAAACAGAAAAAGCTGGAAGTAGGGGCTGGGAAGGTGGCTCAGTGGTAGAGTACTTGCCTTGCATGCATGAAGCCCTGGGATCAATTCCTCAGTACCACATAAGCAGAGAAAGCTGGAAGTGGCGCTGTGGCTCAAGTGGTAAAGCTAGCCTTGAGCTGAAGAGCTGAGGGACAGCGCCCAGGCCCAGAGTTCAGGCCCCACAACTGACCAAATAAAAAGAAAAGAAAAAGCTAGAAGTGGCACTGTGGCTAGCCTTGAGCAAAAAGAAGCTCATGGACAGCACCCAGGCCCAGAATTCAGGCCCCAGGATTTGAAAAAAAAAAAAGAATGTGCCTAATATTCTCAGCAGTTTTATTTCACATTACAAATAAATAGATCAACTATCATTCTGGCTTCATATATCAACGTTTTGGTTTTTTGCTGGTCTTGGGGCTTGAACCCAGGGCTGGGGCACTGTCCCTGAGCTTCCTTTGCTCAAGGCTATAGCACTTTATTACTTGAGCCACAGCACCACTTCCAGCTTTTTCTGTTTATGTGATACTGAGGAATGGAACCCATGGCTTCATGCATGCTAGCACTCTACCTCTAAGCCACATTCCCAACCCTCATGTATCAATCTTATAAACTTAGCTTAAGCCTTATATTAAGAGGTAAACTAAGAGGTAACTAAGTTAATTTCAACAGATTTCTGAGCATAGAAGGTTGAGGAAATCACTAAGATAATACAAAAATCTAGGTTATCAGTTGGTCTTTTCCAGAGGACTCCTTGGTGCTACTAATAAGTTTCTTGGTATTTCTGCAGAATGAAACGCATAGTGATTAGTACAAATGACAGATGAAGGTCAAAAATCAAAGTGAAGGCTTTATGCAAGATGAGAATATACAACAAATTTAAAGGGAAGGCAATACTATTTAAAGTTAGAACAAAAGAAGGGTAGGTCCAAGTTGAGAAAAGGAGGAAATCTTTTTTGGACATGTTGCATTTTATGTCAATAGACATGTCTAAAATGAAAGTTGAAAATATGATTATAAATGAGGCTCAGGCAAGATGCCATGTTGTGTTAACAGATATCATTACCTAAAAAAGGGGTTCTAAGAGGGAAAAAAGAGGATGGGGAAAAAATGTTGGGTTCAGTCCTTAAGGATGCAGTCAAATCTATAAAATACAAAACCATAGTGAAATGAGCAATGGCAAGTAAGCTTGTACACAGATGCTTTATTTGGATGTTTAATATATATCAACATTGTATGCAAGATTCTCTTACAATGGAAAGTTTTCTCATATATCAAAAAAAACTCAATTTAATCAAGGTAATTGCTGTATTAATGTGAAAACCATACAACAAAATGCAGTATGATAGATGTGTAGTCAGTTCCCATGCAAATATGGCTGCTACATGTATGTCTGGCATTTTATAACATATTGAAAGAATTCAAACAAACACAACAGTAAAAAAAAAAAAGGTGACTTAAGATGCCTGACATATACATATTTACGATTACAAATCTTACAAAAAGCAACAAAGCAGTTAACTGGAGGATTCAACCAATACCAACCCAAATATATAGTATATCTTATAGGCCTAGGCCTAGCCACAATATATCACCATTTGGGATGGTTTAATGCTCAAGAAAAATTATGCTTTTAAAAAAATATAGCTCTTCCAAGATATTATACTTTGGTGATTGGAGACTACTGCATTCAATCCAGTTCAGGGCTACATTTATAAAAAGCCAAGACACAAAAAGCCATTATGTACTATTTGTTCAGGTAATTGAAATAATCCCATATGATTTTGTCACAATCATTGGTTTTACAAAGTGAAATTTCTGTGAGAAGTTCATTAATTAGAAAGCAATCAACATACTTAACAAAACATGCTAAGAAGATTCAAATTGGTTTATCACTTATCAACAAGGCATAATCTTAGTATCACCATACATACTCATTACTTCTCACTAACATATAGTATGCAAAAGCTAGTGAATGGATATAAATAACTTAAAATCCTTGTAGGTCTACTGTTCAAGAGCTAGCATTAAAATACTTAGTATTTCCATTTCTATTACATAAAAACAGACCCAAAAATCTTAAGCTGTTTTATTTTGTTTTTAAGGCATAGTAGTATTTTGGTCTTGTAAGAATTTGCCTGGTAATGGTTGATTCCATTAAGTTAACTTGAGAACTTGCCATCATTTGCTTTTTATCTTTTCACACAGTGCAAGTGGTGGTTCGCTCTTTCCATCTCTCATAGCAGCAAGCCGATTCTGCTATTTTCTATAGCAGCATACTTTAGGAGTGGAGAGGAGAGAGTGTGTCAATTATAAATAATTCAAACTACAGTGTACAATTCTATTTACCTGTCAGTGTTTAAGTTGACAGCACACCATTATAAGTCTCAAAAAAATTACATAAAATCTCTACCACAAAAGCAAATAAAGACATTCTTTCAAGAAGAAATAAAATAAGTGCAAACACCTAAACGGGCAACTGAAGCAACTGTTGTAACCTGTAGAGAAACGTAAAACATTTATAAAAGGACAAAACATTTGTATAAATAAAAGATAATGTTCTCTACTTCTGAAACATTGAGAAAATATCATAAACTTCTAAGTGCAGACTGTTTTAAGGGACCAAGGTACCATATTATTTTTAAAACAAAATGTAAAAATTTCAAACACATATACAAATCACCAGATTAATTTATAAGACCCCCCCTCAATATAATTTAAAAACAAAATATTAAATTATTATTTAGTACATTTTTAGAACTACTTTATAACCAACATGATTTAAAGGGCATAGTGCAATATTTAGGTAGATGTGACACACAGTATATTGTATTATTTGCAGCTATAACTTCACTGTTTCATACTTAAACATCAAAAATGTTTTTTATTATGTTACTTGTAATAACAGGAAACAACATGGCTTCTAGACACCCTGTATACATATAAATATCTACATTTAAGCTTTAAAAGTTAAAATAAATTATAAAAAGACTTCCTTCCAATTTACAAGGTTTTCCTGCTCCTACATACTGTACAATACATTCAACAAAACTCTCAGCACTTCTGAGATATGAAGAAAATACTGACTCTTCACTAAAAAGGAAAAAAAACTCATTTTCAATGCTTTTTTAGTACTATGCTCAAATAAATACATTAACACTGTAGTTAATTTTATTGTTTCTGAAAAATACCGAAACTTAGTAGTGCAACTTTCTTTAAATCTTCCTTTAGATTCCTTTCCACTGTGTTGTTTTTTTTTTTTAATAATGGTAGCCTAAGTGCTTCAGCACGTGGGTAAAAGTACTTCATAAAACCACATGTGCTTCCCATGCATGAACTAATTTCATAGAAAACAGGTATTCACATACCTGTCTATAACAAAACTGCAGCCTCAAGAGGGTAGCAACATATACCTTTTGAAGAAAAAAATCCTTTTGGAGTTATCTGTAAACATTCTTACTTCCCTATTTTATTCTTTAAAATGATTTTCCAAAATATTTTTTTAAAAAAAAGGAACAATGAAATCACCCACCCCTTACTTAAGTGACCTATTAGCTTTTCACCTACCCAATATAGAAAAATAAGCAAACTGTTTTAGGGATGTATTTTAAAATTCTAAAAAGAATTAATTGAGAAAAATCTCACTGCACTTAATTTGGTATAAAATACAGTAAGGGAGTGGGGAATTACATCACTTTTAATAACAATTACAGTATTAGAGCTCTTGAAGTGCTGCTAGTAGCTGTGTAAGTACTCAGGTATCTTCTTGCTTGTTCAGTCATTATAAGTTGATCTTCTGTCTTCCCATAAACCACTGTTTCCCACTCACAATTTGACTAGGAAAGAAATATCAACAGTTACGTGAAATTACTAAATTAACTATCCATTCTACTTCACAGTTAGATTCTTAAAAATCATTCTTTCCATTCGATATTTTATAATTACTGTAAAAATGTTTTGAGAATGGCATTGTGTTTCTTTTTTAAAGGTCACTCTATATGTGCATTAAAAGTATTTTCAGTACTCATAAGACTATAGACAGTACAAAATTTTTGTCTCTAATAACTCCCCACAAATTGAATGAGTGTTCATCTTTATTGCTTCAAAAGTTTGCATAAGTTTTAAAAAGAGAAGGGTTAGAGATGTAGTTCACTGACAGAAGTATTTGCCTCGCATGGTAGAGGTCTTGGGCTTGATTTCCAGGATGAAAGAGGAAATATACTCATCACAAAAAATGAAGTTTGATTTATTACTGCATCATAGATATGGTCTGCTACTTAATAAACTTTCCGAAGAAGTTCTATGCTAATTAAACACTGGAAAGCTAAAACATTTGAAATAGATTAAGAGAACATGCTACTTGGTCCTTTGAAAGTAGTGGTTCAAGACAGGTGGGAGTAGCCGTATTTGATTGCCAAAGATGTTTTCCAAGGAATGCTTAGATGTCAGGAATACTATGCTGCAGTGATTGTGACATAAAAATGAAGAAACCTTCCTCTGCAATTAACTCTCACATTACAACTCTACTTATTTTTATTAGCATACAGAGAACAGGGATTTCACTGTGATATTTCCATGTATGTTTACAATATATTCCAATCATCCTCACCCCTTCTCTAGGGTGAACTCTTAAGTTAATATAATAAAAATCTCTTAACCTTAATTTGCAGTTACATACTGGTCACACAACAACAGAAAAAAGAATTTTGTTTTATATCTGAGCCAACAAGTTTACAGGGAAACATTGTACCAACAAAAATATGCTGAAACTGCTTCCAACCACTTACCCTTGGTGGGGCAACAAATAGGGACATACATACTTGTTTGTTTACTTATTTAATTTACTTTAGGAGAAGAGGTGTCAGACATGGATTTAGGTATTTTTAGCTTAAAAAAGAAATTGTGCTAAAGAAATCAATAAGAGTCTTTGGCTAAAACTCCAATTGTATAGTTGATATGAGTCTCTCAAACACAAATAAACTTTGAGTGTCAAAATAATGATGAATGTTTAGATATTGTTATAATCAATTTCAAATTTAAAAGAAAAAGTATAATTTGTAATCAGTAAATTTAAAATGATCACTGAATAAACAATAAAAATTGCTAAATGAATTAATAAATCCATACCTGAAGATTCTTTTCCAATTTGACAACTTTAGAAGTGTTAGGGTTTGGTTTCTTTTTAGTAAGTGTGTATGTTTTGTTGGCTGAATTTATATCTTGTTTTTCAAGAGTCAAGTTGCACCTATCGTCATGTATTTCCAATAATGGTATCATTAATAAAGATGTTGTAAATATATTTTCTGACTAAGAGAAAAAAGAAACAGAAAAAAAAACTAATTCAAAAATGGAGACCAATAGAGGGATTATTGAGTAAGTGGTAATGGAAGTTCTGGTTCATTTTCCTCCTAGAAAGCATTTGGCTCTGATATAACTTTCTAGCAGTGTAGGAATATTAAACATTTTAGTAATTAACCAAAATAAAAAAATGAAATGTAATGCTTAGTAAACTATCATTTTTGACATCATATATAAGAAAGCTAGTTCTTCCCAAAATAAAACAAGTAAAAGAGAAAACCACACAGAATAAAATATTCTTAAAAGTTAACATTTTCTCTTGAATGAGATGGAATAATACTAAAAGGTGTTTTATGAATCTCTAATCAACTGGCCATACAATGAATAAAAAAGGAGAACCACTAGAACTTATAGTAACCATTTAAAATATATATGAACCCTTTACCAACCTGTATGTCTGAAATGTCTTCAGACAATAGTTGAGTGTCTGGTTCTTCCTTTTCCCAATTATCTAAGACGAGAGACTTTCTGACTTTCTTCCCAGAAGTACTCTGCTAGAATGAATAATTTACAAAAAAGCATGACAGACAAATCACTTGGACAAAAGGACTTTTAATAATAAGAATACTAAAAAATTACCTCTTGTTTGCAGCTTTTATAAGAAGGCTCATCTTCCTCTTTGAGAAATATATCTGTTCCAGTTTCTTCTTTTAAAACTTCTCGAATATCTTCTTCTAAGAAGGCAAGTGGCTGGGACTAAATTGTTTTTAAAAGAGTTTTAAAAAGTTGTTGCTAGCATTTTTTCTCCCTATGTATACAAAACCTGTATTTCATATCTTTCTAGTATTGATAGAATTTTCTCCTATTCCCAACAGATATGTAATAAAGCAGTTTTTTGGCAAAAAGTATCATTTAAAAATGTTAAACTATTAATGTATTCACCTATATGTCTAAACATAGACTGTAAATGTCCCCTAAAAGTAATCAGTATTTTAAATACATTTCTTATTTCTAGAAAGCTTGTCTGTGTCTCCTATGGCTTTTCTATGGTATTTCAAAGGTGACAACATTGATAAATCACAGATAACTAGAATACTTTTTATCTCTATTTGTAAACTACTACTACCACTGCAATACAAATAACAATACCAACAACTAAGCATATAAACTTGCCCTGAAATCAGGACATGTATTTTAATGTTTTTTCTTTTCATGCATGTGTTTCTAACGCATTTATAAGACTATTTCTTTGTTGCTTTGTATGTCCCTCCCCCACAGTATAACCCCTGCTTTCACTATATTTGATGTCAGTATAACTTTGGAGGAGATGGGGAAAAACAAGTCGTTTAAGGATACAGGTGGACCTGTTGCAACAATGAGAAGTACAAGTTGTCTTGTCAAAAACGAGCTTTACAATGTCGGTGCGGTGGTGGGGGAAGGGGGGAAGGAGATGGATTGGGATTGGGGGGGAGGGGGGAGGCTGGGAAGGGATGTGAAGGGTAAACAAAAGGAGGAGGCTGCAATGCTTGGTAAGAAATGTACGCATTATCCTGCCCATGTAATTGTAACCCCTCTGTACAGTATGTTCACAAATAAAATTAAAAAAATAAATAAATTAAAAAAATAAAATTAAAAAAAATGAAAAAAATCAGTTTATGTTTTCTTAAAATTAGGAAAATTCTTAAATATAGAATATACATACCACAATTTTAAGAGGTCCGTATTTTTTCTCTTGAGCAGCAAGTGCATTCTTAAAAGGGGTTGGAGTTCTTGGTGTGGTACCCAATAAAGATCTTCTAATAGTAGGTGTTCTAAACCTAGTTAATCATTTAAATATTTGTATTATAGTCACAACTAGAATTCATACAAGTCAAGAAATGCTAAAAGCATAAACTACATTTTTATATATGCATATTGTTTATTTAAATATTACAGAACTACTTTAAAGTTTGGTTCCCTATAATCCTAACTACTGTTGAGGCTTAGATCTTGAGAGCATCTCGATTTAAAGCCAGCCAGGGCAGAAAGTCCCTGAGACTCTTTATCTCCATCCAATTAATCACCAAAAATGCTGGAAGTAGAGCCATGGTTCAAGTGGTAGAGTGTAATCTTGAGCAAAAAAATTAGGGACAGTGCTCAAGCCCTGAGTTCAAACACAAAACCAAACCAAACCAAAACAAAATAATTCTTTAATTAACCATCTTTAGAAAAAGAAAAAATTACTAAAAATGTTTTGCTTATAAAGTTTTATGCTACATTTAGCCAGTTTTCAGTGCCCTGCCAGAATAAAAGATGAAGTTATGGCTTTTTTCTTAAGTTGTAATACATACCATTTATTTGAACAAAAAGCTATTCTCTCCTTGATCTTATGCTTTCCAGTTTCTCTAACACAATTATGTAACACCTACTTACCCTACATTTTCCTTTTGATCTTTGGGAGTTGTTTCCTTCTGAAGAGGGGTTGTAATGAAAACTTTTTGCCCACAAACAGGGGTTGATGTAAAGGAAGGATTTTCCATATTAAGTTGTTCATTTTCAGGACACGTGTTAAAAAACTAAAAAGGAAAGAGTTTAAAGACAATTTTTAGGACAGAGCATTTAGAATCCTATACAAGTATCTGATAAGATTTTCCTATTCTTTCCTCACCTATTTTTTTCCTTACCTTTATACGTTGCTGCATAAAAATAAGTTCCATAAACAGAATTCTTGTCTGTTTTGTTCACTGCTGTCTCCTAGTGCTTAGAATAGTATTTAGCACAGAATAGGCCTTCAAGAAATAGTTATTTAAAGCCAGGGACTGGTGGCTCATGCCTGTAATCTAAGTTACTCAAAGGCTGAGATCTAAGGATCACAGTTCAAAGTTGGCTTGGACAGGAAAATCTGTGAGACTCTTATCTCCTTTTCATTTATCACCCAAAAGGGTGGAAGTGGAATTGTGACTCAATTGGTTAGAGCACTAGCCTTGAGCAAAAAAGCGTAGGGACAGTGATCAGGCCTTGAGTTCAAGCCCCAGAACTGGCACAGAAAAATAACCAACCACCAAAAAAGCCAGAAGTGGAGCTGTGGCTCAGGTGGTAAGTGCTGGCCTTAAGCAAAATAATAGCTCAGAAATAGCACCCAGGCCTGAGTTCAACTCCCATGATCAGCACAAAGGATGGAAGGAAGGACAGAAGGAAGGAAAGAAGAAAGGAAGAAAGGAAGGGAAGGAGAGAAGGAAGGAGGGAAGGAGAAAGCAAAATAAAAGGTTAAATTTTAACAAAATTTTAACAAAGCAATGTATTACAGAATAGAACTCTACAGAAAAACTCTATTTTCTATGTTAAAAATGCAATAGTTGGGCTGGGAAGGTGGCTCAGTGGTAGAGTGCTTGCCTTGCATGCCTGAGGCCCTGGGTTGGATTCCTCAGCACCACATAAGCAAAAACAAAAAAGCCGGAAGTGGCGCTGTGGCTCAAGTGGTAGAGCGCTAGCCTTGAGCTGAAGAGCTGCGGGACAGCGCCCATGCCCAGAGTTCAATCCCCACGACCAGACCCCCAAAAAAAATGCAATAGTTTTGTAAAATAGAGCAACCTAAAGCAAGATTTCTACCTGCTATTAATAAATGATCCTAAATGTCTTTTTCTATGACAGTACTAAGAATTCAGAATATAATAGGCCAGACATGGGGGTGTACATCTCTAATCCCAGCTATTCTTGACCAGGCCAGGAGGATCACCAGGGGCTAAGCTAGGAAAGACATTGCAGAAAAGGGGAGGAAAGAGATAAAAGGAGGAGGAGAAGGTTAAGAAGAAGGAGGTTACTATAGTAATGCTTTGGTTGTAAGAAATAGAAGTCTGGCAGGTTGCCCCCTCTAGAACAGGACAGAACCTTTGAGTAGACAAAATTCAGGTGACAGAGTCCATTTTCTAAACTATATAATGTACTAATTGAATCTTACAATTATGAAATACTAATTTATTTTTGGAGCTAATGGATTGAGCACTGGTATGAAGAAGCAGAAATTGCTCCACGACTGCTACTTATAACTGGAATAAAATCCAGCCCATCACTCCTGCCTGATACTTGAATTATCTTACCTGAAGATTAGTAATCAAATCTTTTACAGGCTAAAATCCAAGCTCTTTGTCAGGAGATATAAATATCTTTCAAATACTTTCTATCTTAGAAAGTATTTAGAATTTATAGGTATAAATTAGAATTTATACTTCAATAAAAAACAGCTAGTAAATGAAACAATAAAACTTTTTGAAATTCATTTAGGAAGTATTGGAGGAGAGGGGAAGAGGTGAGTCCAACCAAAAAACAGTATACACATATATGGACATGTCAAAATAAAATCCCCATGTACAATTAATTGATGCTAACAAAAATACATAGAAAAAGAATTTGAGCCAGGCACTGGTGGCTCACGCCTTTAATCCTAGCTACTCAGGAGGCTGAGATCTGAGGATTGTGTTCAAAGCCAGCCCAGGCAGGAAAGTCTGTGAGACTCTTATCTCTAACAAACCACTCAAAAACTGGAAGAGGCACTGTGGCTCAAGTGGTAGAGTGCTAGACTTGAGCTGAAGAGCTGAGGGACAGAGCCCAGGCCCAGAGTTCAAGTCCCATGACAGACAAGAAAGAAAGAAAAAGAAATTGATAGTGTATACAACTGAAGAAATGGAAAATTGTAACTATATCCAAGCCCTGTTCACCTTCCCTAGAACACTTTCTAATTCTCAGGACTGAACAGAGAATGATTGTAGTTTATGTAAATAGAAACTTTCTGAAGCAAAAAGACACAATTTTCAGAGATAAAAGCAGCAGTGCACTGTTAGATCCTGTTTATCTTTCCAGCCTCCAAATTCTCCATGTCTATTTGGCCATTAAACTTCTTACTTCTTCCACGTAACTTTTAACCTCTGTCAAAACATTTTCAACAGGGCTGGGAAGGTGGCTCAGTGGTAGAGCGCTTGCCTTGCATCCCTGAGGCCCTGGGTTCAATTCCTCAGCACCACATTAGCAAAAAGAAAAAAGCCGGAAGTGGCACTGTGGCTCAAGTGGTAGAGCACTAGCCTTGAGCTGAAGAGCTGAGGGACAGTGCCCAGGCCCACAATTCAGGCCCCACGACCGGACCCAAAAAACAAAACAAAACATTTTCAACAAACAACAGCTGCATATCTTAGTCTGACCTAAACTGTGTTATTAATTTCAGAATTTCGTTCCACCTAACTCCTAAAATTTTTCTGGAGGAAGATTAACTGAGATGTTGTTTTAAAAAAAGTATTTAACATGCAGCCTGGAATATACAGCAAGTTCTCTATAGGGAACTGTCCTAATACATACATCTGATTGTCAGGGACATTACTAAAGAAGAAAGTAGTTCCAGACATCTCTAGAAATCTCCTAATATGAGACTGTTACAATAATAAGCTAAGTTTCTCTCCTAGTATTCTAAGAAAATGCAGATAAGGCTCAGATGGTAGAGCATCCAGCCTGTGTGCAAAAATACCAAAACCCTGAGGTTCAAGTCTCAGTTCCAGGGGAAAAAAAAAAAACTATTAAGAAAATTTAATAGGTAAACTAAAATCTGAATTACTCCAAGTAGGTGAGATCCCTTTATACAATTTCAGGCTTATTTGTTGAACACTTAGGGATCAAAGAGTCAGACTGGATCTCAATCTCAGCACTGTATTACATAACTTTGGGCAAATCATTTTACTTTTCTGGGACAGTTGCTGGCTGAGTCTTCCCTCTTAGCTCTGAGAACTATATGATGCTATAATGCACACACCTACTATACTTTGTGATAGACCTACTGAGTTTAAAACTATCATGTACATTTTAAACACATTATTTTTATGTTTTACCAAAATAGTCAACTATTACTAAAAGTACTAAAACTCTAATCAAACTTTCAACATTTGTTAACATAAACAAAAGCATTATTATTACCTGTGAAGGAGAAAATGGTAGTGTTTTTACTGGTGTATGTTTTAGTGCTGTATTACCACCATCATTGAATGAGCTATCACCAAGTTCATTGCCTAAGGACTGACTCACTCGCATTCTTCTCTTCTTTCTGAGGATGGTTGGTGGAGTGCTAAACTTGACCACATTTGGGGATGGTAAAGGAACAGTCTCACTGTTTCCACCATTACAATTGTTCTTTTTCCCTTCAAGTACAAGACTGACATTAAATTGACATTCCATGGCTCCTTCATTGTGTTGAATTCGCATTAGTTTAACTGGGGTGGACTTGACAGGAGAAGCAGCAGCATCAGAAAGATCAAAACTGGTGACATCACTCCATGCTACAGGATCCTGCAATAAATTAAATTCTTTCTAAAGTTAATGTTGCAACCTAAATATATTTAATCAACATAGGATGATGCTTTCTGTTGAGGTAGTTACTCATTTTTTAGCAATAGAAACAAGTTTTCTATGAACTTTTTTTAAAGTAAAAGCATCTGAGAGGAACAAATTATGATTTTCCTCACAATATCAAATGTAATATTCCAAAAGTTCACCTAATTCAATAAATTAAACTTATTGTCTATTTTTATGAGAACAACTTATTTTATTATCAAAAGGTACATATAATAAAATTTCATATTCTACTCTATAACAGAAAAATCCTTCAAATTCTGCATAATACCTGGTATAGATATGAACATATTTAAAATGGTGATATAATTTGATGCAAAAATTCAGTTTAACCTAAGGACATAATCATGATTTTGCACAAACCCTTATATAAATACCTTCTGTTATTAAGGATATTTAAAATGTAGATAGTCCCTAAATGTCCAATAATAAGAATAACTGAGTAAATAAGTTTTCTTAGATTCATATGGTAGGATACTAGAATATAAAGTCTCTAAAATTAGAGTTTTAAAAAGCTAAAAGACATGTTCATGATTTAAGTGTCTTCCACAGAAAAATACATTAAGAATATATTCATTAAAATATATATTTATATTCATATACAATTATGTGTATATTTTTCTAAGTATACAGCAGAAACTGAAGGAATACATCAAATAATTAACTCTGAATATGTATATTCATTTAATTATTTAATATTAAATTTTTTTCAGAAAATTAAAATAAACTGAAGGAATACATCAAATTATTAATTCCGAGTATATAATTTTACAACTTTCTCTAATATAAGTATAAAACTTGTTTAATTTATATATGCATAAATGAATTGTAAAGTTGGTTAATGTCCATTAAACTTTTGATAATCATACAGTTTCTACTTACAGATTCAATAAGTTCCAGAGTCTCTGCAAATTCTGGGATGGTCTGTAGAGAAGACAGCACAGCATTTGCTTCTACAGCCAAGAACTTGGTAGGTGAATTCTGCTGTGCAGAAACAGTCTGGTTTTCATCAATACCATAAAACTCAGTAGCATGCTCCTCAAGACTATTTAGAGTATTAGCCATGCTATCATCCATCAGGAAACTACCAGACCAGCTAGAAAAGTTTCCAGGTTGCTAAAATTACAAAAGAAATTTAAATGTTATTTATCTTTCTCAATGTAGGCATAAATTCAGATTTTAACAAACTCAGGGTTCAAGTAAAAGTTCTGTTTTATAACAACACACTTCATATCATTTCAGCAAAAAAATATAATAGCAAATATAGTGTTCCCTCAGCATTGGTATAAAATTGTTTTTATTAATCTCATGGCTTGACTAGATTTTTTAATTAAATTATTACCTATACAATCATGGTAAGATAAAAACTAGTACTTATATTTAACATAAAGCCTAAATTCCTAAAATCTAGCTTCTCTTTTCTTTTCAACAGTGACTTCACAACACTTGCACTCACAAGTACTACACTCAACTGTCAGGTGTAGTACTTGTCAGTCTCTAGCGAGTGATGTTCTCTTACTCCAGACACCTTTATACATGCTCACTTTATCTAGAATGTTCACTAACCACTGGCTGGGGAAGAGCCCTATTCTTCCTTTAAGAGACAGTTCAAACACTGGCAAGTATTTCATATGATATGTAATTTTATCCAGTTAGAATAATGTCCTACATTATATGTCTTGCTAATATATAATCATACCCTAAGACTGAACTCAGATGGGCTTTTTTCCAGTTAACTGTCCCTGACTATGTAGCTCTAAATCATGTACTTCATCTATATGCTCTAATAAAACATTGTGACTTATTTATTTTTATGACAAATACTATATCATATTTCTTAGTCATGTTCCTATACAGAGTAAATTCTTTGACAGCAGTGTGTACTTTGTTACTTTATCTCTTCAGAGAAGTCACCTAAAGCAGTTCCTTATAGGATTCATTTTTCATTATCTTATAATAAATTGCTTTTTTAAAAGAGGAGAAAGACCTTGGACTCATGAAGAAAAAAATAACACATAAAGCATATAGCGGGGCTGGGAAGGTGACTCAGCGGTAGAGCGCTTGCCTTGCATGCATGAGGCCCTGGGTTAGATTCCTCAGCACCACATAAGCAGAAAAAATCAGAAGTGGCACTGTGACTCAAGTGATAAGAGTGCTAGCCTTGAGCTGAAGAGCTGAGGGACAGCGCCCAGGCCCAGAGTTCAAGTCCCATGACAGACAA
>NW_012267406.1:791685-855001 GCF_000151885.1 Dipodomys ordii
ATCCTTCTCCTTCCCCCTTCCCCCCCTCTCCCCCCCAGCCTTAGCTTATATTAAAATGTGATGTCAGAGAAGGCTTTACAGCTAGTGATAACTATAAAAGTATCTGTATCAAAAGTTCAAACAATAAAAATCTAAACATTTAAGTCTATTTCTTACAGAAGGAAGTCGCTTTCTTCTAACTTCATTCTCTGCTGACATAAGAAGCAACTCCAGTTCCTTTATTTTCTTTTCCTTATCAGGATCTTCATCAACAAAGGGTTGCTACAAAATAATAAATAAATAAATAAATAAATAGACTACTTACCAAGTTACTTTAAAATATTAGTGTTCTAGGGTTGGGAGGGAAAAACTGGGAGAAAACAAGGGAAGACTCAACACTGTTCAGAAAGAAATGTACTCATTACCTGACTTACATCACCTTTACAATAACAATAAAAATATACTTAAAAAATTAAGCCTCTAATTTTTTCTCTTATGCAACCTAAAATATATTTCCTCTAATAAAGTTTATTCCTACTAGATAGAGCAGATAATATTGCTTTAATCTCAGTTTAACTTATGGAGAAATGGGCAACATTTGACTTTTTTAAATGTTTAAAAGTATTTCCTTCATTTTCTGTTATAAATAAGTTACCTGAATAAAGGCAGAAGTCTGAACATGTTCTACACAATTGCCTTCAGGTGGTACATACTGATAACCAGGGATCTAAAAAGGAAGTAAAACATTATAATTTTTTTAATAGGCAGGTATTAAATTATACATAGTAAGGGATTTCATTATAACATTTCTATACATGCACATAATGTATTTTGATCATATTCAACCTGTATATTCCTTTTTCTAATAAAGTATTACTATTGTACATTTAATGCTATATAAATAATTAAATCTAAAGCAAACAAAATTTGTTATAAAATATTAACATTAAAAAACTTTGGGCTGGAAATGTGGCCTAGTGGTAGAGTGCTTGCCTAGCATGCATGAAGCCCTAGGTTCAATTCCTAAGTACCACATAAATAGAAAAAGGCAGAAGTGGTGCTGTGGCTCAAGTGGTAGAGTGCTAGACTTGAGCAAAAGTAGCTCAGGGACAGTGAAAAGACCCTGAGGTTCAAAGCCCCAGAACTGGCAAAAACAAAAAACTTTGGCAAGGTATCACTGGTTCATGCTCAAAATCCTAGCTACTTAGGAGGCTGAGATCTGAGGATCCTGGTTGGAAGACAGCCAGGGCAGGAAAGTCCATGAGATTATTATCTCCACTTAACCAGCAAAAAGCTGGAAGTGGAACTGTGGCTCAAGTGACAGGGTACTAGCCTTGAGCAAAAAAGCTCAGGGATAGTGCCCAGCCTCTGATTTAAAGTCCCATGACTGGAGCGCGCGCGTGCATGCGCACACGCACATACACGCACATACACACACACACGCACACACACACACACACACAAAACCACTTTGAATATCTAATAATTTTTCCAATTCATATTTCCATTGATTTCACATCTAGTAAATACATTGCTGTTCCTAGAATCTACATTGAGAAAGCTATAAAGTTCAGGAAATTTGAGAATTACTTAGCCTGGTTTTATCAGCCAATCAGATAATAGTATTGCTATTTCCCACATATTTTTAAAAATTTCCTGTGAAAGAGTTATATATACTATCTCCTGGAGAACACATAGTGTGTTCCTAAATATCCCATAAAGAGATGAGTCCACAGGAAGCTGGACTTTAAGGAGATTATAACAAATTTTTATCACCAACTTCCAGTACCCAGTTATCCATTCTCTGAGAAGAAAGATAGGAAAATCGATTTTTCTGTTACCTAGCTAGGAAAAACAATCAGAATTATTCACGTACTTTTAAGAGATGTACTGATAACAGATAAAATATTTGCCTTCATCTCTGATTTAGTCTTTACATTTTATTTGATAAGAACCAAGAATTGTTCCTCATTTAACAGACAGACAGACAGACAGATAGACAGATAAACAGATAGACAGATAATAGGAAAATAGGTAAAGATAAACAAGCCTTATGAATTCTGCTGAACTTTAGGTAGGAAATGCACTGCAAGGAGCAACATACAATTGGCCCATTTTAAGCTTGGGCAATCTACCTTAATGTCTGTCTAAAAAAGTCATCCAAGACTGGTCATTTGGGGAGAAAGCAAGTTGAATGACATCAAAAATCAAGTATTTATTTGAACCCCAATGATTACTTATTTTTTGACTAGTCTCCTTACAAGATAAGCTATACTACAGTTACACAGATGTTAAAGCACACATGATAATTAAATCATAAAGGAAGAGGCAAAGAACTGGGAGTATTAGTACATATACATACTACTTTTCTTAATGTAAAAATTACATATAAAAAGAAACATTTTAATAAGTTTTTTAGAATCTATTTGCCAAAATTATGGCATATCTTTTAGGTTGGACCTTTAAATCCTGTCTACCCCACCCAACTGAGTTTTACTTATCCTAGTAAGAAATCAAACACCTTCTCATATATATCTACTAAAGAAATGTTTAAATAATAAAGATATTAAAAATATGTGCCTGAACAGGTATGTAAAACTGATTCTGGGTTTGCAAATGGTCCATAGTCGCACAAGGTTTGTGTTGAAGTTTTGATGAAGATCGTTCTGATTTTATTCCATCTTGTAGGTAGCCTTCCTGTTCCACTTTTCTTCGCATAGTAGAATTCCAATGATTTTTGATAGAATTATCAGTCCTAAGAATAAAATACAAATTTAAAAAGAGAAAAAGGATTTCAAAAAATTTAATGTTATATAATATGCACAAGGTACTTATAACAAAATTTTAGAACTGGTGAAATTAAATATATTTTTTAAATTCTAAACTATTTCTATATGGCAGGTACACTTGTAAACAACAGAGATCATAGAGTTTACATTCTCATTGGAAGTATAGCCATGAGAAAGGAAGGAAGAATTGAAAACTAATAAGAAAAAGAGCAGTCCAATGAAGATAATTAAAGTAAGATGAGAAAAGTAACTAACTCAGGTTATTTTATTAGGTGGTCCAGGAAGGCCTTGTGTAAGATGATAGCAAAGCCAAGATCTGCTTTACAAGAACAGGAAAAAAAAAGCTAGGCATAGTAGCACATGTCAGTAATCCCAGCACTTGGGAAGCTTTAGCAGGAGGATCCCAAGTTTAAGGTCAGCTTAGGCTACATAATGAGATCCTGTCTCAAAACAAGACAGAAAAAAAAATTCTAGGTAAAGTATATAGCAAGGGTAAAGGCCTTTAAGTCAAGACCAATATATCATGAAAAAAACAAAACAATGCGTTGACATGATTCAAATGGCAAAGTGCTTGCCTAGCAAACATAAGTCCCAGAACCAGACACACACACACACACAAGCAAAACCCAAACTACAAAATCCCAGGATTCCTTTTTGCTTCTTAGGACAAAAAGAACTCACTGATTCACTTTTAACCTATGTTGTCTTTATAAAAATGTAAATGCTTTGTAATGTAAATTCTATCCTGTACAAAATATACATTTACTGATAATCTGCTTTTTGTTAAGGTACTAGGCTCAATTCTATGGAGGGCGGGGAAAAGGATGCAGAAGATGTGGGAGCAGTGGTTCATGCCTACGATCCCAGCTACTAAGGAGGCAGAGATAGAATGCGTTACATATGTAATTTCTGCTATGCAGAAAGCATCAGTAGGAAGATTTAAGTCCAGGCCAGCCCAAGCAAAAATTCAGAACTGTATGGAAAGTAACTCAAACAGAAAGCACTGGGGGCATGGGACAAGCAGTAGGTAACATGCCTGACTAGCAAGCACAAGGCCCCGAGTTCAAACCCTAGAACCAACAACAACAACAAAAAAAGTATTAGAGAATGAAACTGTCAGAAGTTACTAGTCCAGAGTTGGTAACCCACATAAAATAGTGAACACTACCTTAATTTTCTTATCTATAAAACAAAGACAGTAATGTTTACGTTTTAATACTTCCCAAATATATAATTAGAATACATATAAAAACAATATACTTTAAAGTATTATATAGCAATTACACAATATAAAACAAGTGTGTAATTTCAGAAGTAAGGAGCTATGAATTCCCCAAGGTTCTTAGTCTGCCATACTAAGTACTAAGAACCAATGCAAGGTAAACTGTAACAAGCTCAACATTGCCTATGATGGATGAAAATGCTGTATTTTAGTCACATAGATATATCCACTAATTCCATGACTTACATCATACCATCATTTATTAAGAACTGAGTTTTCCTAACCTACTGTCATAAGCAGTTTATCTCAGCCAGTATATTTGTATTTCTCTGAATATGTGCATAGTATCTGAACCAAAAGAAATCTCTGATTTACAATTCATTCCAACAGAATTTATTGAAAAGTCTGCCTGACTGGCAATGATATGCAAACATGATTTGGGAAGTATATTAATTGTTCACACAAATGTAAAGGTCTATCATGTCATTGTATAACTTACTGCTATAAAAGCTTTCATTAAAAAAGCAATTGAGTTACTTACCAAGGAATTTATTACAAACTGTCCCAAAAAGATGCTTGTATTATATAGCCTAAAATGTTAATTACAAATAAAAGACAGGGTGCTATATGTGTATTTTTAAAATTTTTATCTGTTGTGGGGCTTGAACTCAGGGCCTGGGTGCTGTTCCTGAGCTTTTTTGCTCAAGGCTAGTGCTCTACCACTTGGAACCATAGCTCCACTTCCAGTTTTTAGGTAATTAATTTCTTTGGCTGGCTTTGAACCATGATTCTCAAACCTAAGACTCTGTAGCTATGAGTACAGGTGTGAGTCGCTAGAGCCTGGCTGGGTACTGCATTTACTACTAAAAGAGTACAGATCATTCTTACGTACAAAACACTGTATACACATTTATATAAGCACCTTCCAGGAAGCAGTTTGGCAATTTCAGCCCAACGATTCCCCAACCGCTTATGTGCTTCATAGATGATCCTGTCTTCTTCTTCTGTCCAGGAAGATTTCTTTACCTCAGGGTTCAGATGATTATGCCATCGTTCTCTACACTGTTTGCCTATTCTTCCTTTTAAATGTTTTGCAATTAAAGACCATCTTTTTGGTCCATATTTCTGAACCAATTCAATAACCTAAGAAACAAAACCAAAGTTTTAAAAAGCATTACTTAGAAACAATTTTAAAAGTTAACTCAAGAAAGGCAGGGTTGCGGATGTTGCTAGGTGAGAGAATATTTTGTCTCACATGTGCAAGCCCTAGGTTCAATCCCCACACCACCACCACCACCACCATCACCACCACCACCACCACCACCACCAGAAAAAAAAAGACATTAAGAATGTGATTTTTATTTTATTAGCAGTACTAGGAGGTTTGAACTCAAGGCCTTGCATGTATACAAGGCAGGTATTCTACCACTCTCTGTTCTCTCTGCCAGCCTTTTTGTGCTGGTTATTTCAAGATAAGGTCTCATTTTATGCCTGAGCTATCTTGGGCTACAATGTACCTACCTGTGCTTCCCCACAGGTGAGATGACAGGCACATGCCATTGTGCCCAGCCAATGTGCTTCTTGTGTAGCTGGGATGACAGACACATGCCATCACACTGAGCCACTGGTTGAAATGGAATCTCACAAACTCTTAAGCAGGATGGCCTCAAACTGTAGTCCTTCGATCTCTACCTCTCAATTAGCTAGGATTATAGGCTTGAGCCACTACATCCAGCCAAAAACATCATTTTAAATAAATGCATTAAATTCTAGCTGGAACTATAATTAGCAAATATATTTTAAAATTATTTTAAAAATAATTTATTGATATATTAACCTTCAGCATTCAACATGTGCAAAAATTGAGTCCCAATTTATCAAAACTAATAAAAATGACTCATAAGTTAAATTCATTTAATAGAAATTAATTTGAAATAGCTATAGACATTGAGACTCATGTCTTTTCTACTTTATATCTTTAAAAAAAAAGCTTCAGTAGAAAGTCAAACAGATCAGTCTGAAGGAAATCAGTCTGGCTTTTCATTTCTTCCACTCCCTAACTGAAAAATACAGATCACACATGTTAGGTTTGTTTCTATTTTATCTAAACTTGCAAAAATAGTTATTCCCAGTCTACTTTACCTCACTGCCACTTTGCTTTATTATCAAATAAGACACTGTAAACCTAGTAGAGGGGCATTTAACTTTAATATATATCCATTTCACCATATATATATATATATATATAATGTTTTAAAAATGAAATTTTAAGACTTAGTATATACATGTTTAAATAAGACCATACATTTAAAAACTTGTGTCAATCATTAAACAAATCAGATTAGTAAGTCAGATAATTACTGAGTCTACTGAAGCAACTTTTTTTAACAGACCAGAACAACTTTAAACTTCAATGGAAAGTTGAAGAGAGAGGCCAAGGTGACTTGAACAGAATCAGGAGCCCAAGGTGTAATAGGGGCAGGGGGAAGAGGGACGTTAAGTAGGATCATGGGTACCGTCACAAGTAGCTGGAGAGTTCAAGGAGTTTCAGGACATGCCTGGAATGTTGTGGCCTGGTTCAGAGAACCTACTGTGAAGATTAATGGTTCAGCCAGGTATGGCCTGTGAAGCAACTTTTTAAATTGTTCTGCACAGTAGCATGGATCCAGTCATCAGAATACACTAGTAAGGATACTCTAATTGCCCCCAACTATCTTAGTAACAGGCAGGCCTTCAGGAGCCTTAACTCAAGAGCAATATCCTCTGGAGGGCAGAAATGTCTATTCCTCTCCAACTTTTACTACACAAAAAAAAATTAGCTCTTAATTATAAATCTTCTGGAAGTATGATGCTCTAATTTTGTGTGTGTGCATGTGTGTACATGTGTATATACACACACATATGATTCATTAAAGACAAAGAATGACATCCTACATCTAGTTATCAAATGTAAAATTAAGTATTTTTAAGCAAGGCATGATGAATCACACCTATCATCCCAACTACTTGGGAGGTGGAGCCAGGCCAACCAAGTTTGAGAAAAGCCAAGAAAAAGACACTGAGACCCTCTCTAAAAAACAAACTAAAGGAAGTGGCGCTGTAGCTTAAGTGGTAGAGCGCTCGCCTTGAGCTGAAGAGCTGAGGGACACCGCCCAGGCCCAGAGTTCAAGCCCCACGACCGACAAAAAAAAAAAACAAAAACAAACTAAAGCTGGGCGCCGGTGGCTCATACCTGTAATCCTAGCTACTCAGGAGGCTGAGATCTGAGAATCACTGTTCAAAGCCAGCCAGGGCAGTAAAGTCCCTGAGACTCTTATCTCCAGTAAACCATTAGAAAACCAGAAGTAGTGCTGTGGCTCAAGCAGTAGAGCGCTTGCCTTGAGCTGAAGAGCTGAGAGGCAGTGCCCAAGCCCAGAGTTCAAGCCCCATAACTGACAAAAACAAAAACAAAAACTAGACAAAAGGACTCTGACTCTGGGCATGGCTCAAGTGGCAGAGCACTTGTTTAGCATATATGAGGATCTGGATTCAATGCCTCAGTGTCATACACACACACACACAAAATCTGTTATATTTCAATTTTTGACAGGAAACTATGCTTCAAACTGGTCATGGCAGTCAGGTTTGTTTTTGTTTTTGTTTTTTCCTTTTGCAAACCACTATCAGAAAAAAAAGGAGGGGCCTATATGTGCCTGGGTGTGGTGGCACAAGTTATAATCCTAGCTATGAAGGAGGCAGAGATTGAAGGATCACAATTGAAGGCTAGCCTAGGAACAAAAGTTAGCAAGACCAACAAACAAGCCATATATGGTATCACGTCTGTAATTCCAGCTGTGAAAGAGGTATAGGTAAAAGATGTGAGGCAAGCACAGAAAAAAAACCCGAGACTGTACCCCACAAAAATGACATTCAGTTACATCAGTACAATGTCTTCCTTAACTAATATGGCTCCCATCAGTACAGTCTTTTCCTAATAAGTATAAAACCCTCAGTTCAAACGCCAATACTGCTCTCCCCCCAAAAAATGGCATGTACATATATTTGGTTTGATTCAATTAAAAAAAATTCATGGGGGGGTGGGGGGAGGCTGGGAAGGGATGTGAAGGGTAAACAAAGGAGGAGGCTGCAATGCTTGATAAGAAATGTACTCATTATCTTGCCCATGTAATTGTAACCCCTCTGTACAGTATGTTCACAATAAAAAATAAAAATTAAAAAAAAATTCATGCAGCTGGGAAGGTGGCTCAGTGGTACAGTGCTTGCCTTGCATGCATGAGGCCCTGGGTTCGATTCCTCAGCACCACATAAGCAGAAAAAAAAGCCGGAAGTGGTGCTGTGGCTCAAGTGGTAGAGCGCTAGCCTTGAGCTGAAGAGCTGAGGGACAGCACCCAGGCTCAGAGTTCAGGCCCCATGACAGGAACCAAAAAAAAAAAATAATTTACAAGTCAATATTCAATTCTTATGCAAACTGCCTCTAAAGAGCAAAATTCAGTGTTTAAATACATACTTCATATATTAAAACAAAATATTATTAAGAAAAAAAGCTACCCTACCTACTCAGTGATGAGCATAAAGAATATGAAGATATTACCCTCTGATCTTCTTCTTTAGTCCAAGGACCCTTAATCAATTCCGGATTTAAAACCTTCTGCCATCGATGTTGGCACTGAAAGTCAGAACGATTCTGAAAAACATTTAGTCAATGTTGTTATTAAATAACTGTCTTCCAAAGGCAAGTGTGATACACTCTTTTTTTTTGTCGGTCGTGGGGCTTGAACTCTGGGCCTGGGCGCTATCCCTCAGCTCTTCAGCTCAAGGCGAGCGCTCTACCACTTGAGCTACAGCGCCACTTCCGGTTTTCTGGTGGTTTATTGGAGATAGAGGAGTCTCACGGTCTCTCCTGCCCGGGCTGGCTTTGAACCGCGATCCTCAGATCTCAGCCTCCTGAGTAGCTAGGATTACAGGCGTGAGCCACCAGCGCCCAGCTATGATACACTCTTATAAAGAACAAAATCATAGTTAAAAAAATGTGCTGGGGGGCTGGGAAGGTGACTCAGTGGTAGAGCGCCTGCCTTGCATGCATGAGGCTCTGGGTTCGATTCCTCAGCACCACATAAGCAAAAAGAAAAAAGTCGGGAGTGGCGCTGTGGCTCAAGTGGTAGAGCGCTAGCCTTGAGCTGAAGAGTTGAGGGACAGTGCCCAGGCCCAGAGTTCAGGCCTCACAACCGGACCCCCAAAAAAAAAAAATGTGCTGGTGGCTCATGCCTATAACCTAACAATTTGAGAAGCTGAGATCTGAGATCACAGTTCAAAGCCAGACTGGACAGGAAAGTTTCTGAGACTCTTATTTCTAGTTAATCATACACACGAAAAAAAAAAAAAGACATAAGTGGAGCTGTGGCTTAAGTGATGAATGTTAGCCTTGAGCAAAAATGCTGAAGGACAGTGCCCAGGCCCTGAGTTCAAGCCCAAGAGCTGTCATAAAAAAAAATGTGTATTTAGTATTAATCTTTAGATATATATTCTTTTACATGCTTATATCCCAGTTTTTTATTTATCAGCAAAGCTTAGACTCCAATTTAAAAAAATACATTTCAAATCAATTGTATCTACAATATGCCTTATAACACAGCAAGCAGCAAAGCCATGACAGAAAATCCCATAGAGAAGGATCTAGCATTAAGGACTAAATGATAGTACAAAAACTGTACAAAGCAGACAAGAAGTCAAAAACAGCATGGTAGTCCAGACTCATATAGCACCACAGTTAAAACTCCTATGTTAAGACTAGACTAGTACATGACCTGATCCCTCACTGAGTTATCAAGAAAACAAGTTATCATATGCAATTATGTATGTTGACATTTAAAGAAAAATTAATTTATCAGAATAAGGAATTTCAATGAGAAGCATCTCAAACCCCAAATGACTGAAGAACAAAGCTTTAATCTATTCATGACCTGGTAATTACAATGCATTACTAGGATCATAATAATAATACTTAATATTTTTAACTGACTTGTATTTTATAGTTTCTAGATCAGCCAAGCACCAATGGCTCATGACTATACTCCTAGACTCAGGAGGCTTGAGATTTGAAGATCAAAGTTCAAAGCAATCCAGGTTCAAAGTAACCAGTAAAAAGCTGGGAAGGTGGCTCAGGATACAGTGCTTGCCTTGCATGTATGAGGCCCTGGGTTGGATTCCTCAGCACCACATAAATAGAAAAAGCCGGAAGTGGTACTGTGGCTTAAGTGGTAGAGCACTTGCCTTGAGCTGAAGAGCTGAGGGGCAGTGCCCAGGCCCAGAGTTCAAGCCCTACAACTAACCAAAAACAAAAAAAAGCTGGTATTAAAGGCATAACTCAAGCTGTAGAACACCAGTCATGAGTAAAAAAATAGTTGAGAACTGTCCAGTTCAAGCTGCATTACTATCACACAAACACACAAAAAAGTTACTAGGTCATGTACAAAATAATTAATCTAGAAATATATAAAGGGACAGTCACAAGTGGTCATGTACATCTACAATCTCAGCTACTTGGGAGGTAATGGTTAGGAGGATGATTTGAGTCTAGCAGGCAAAAAGTTACCAAGACCTAATCTCAAGCTTATAATAATTCTGCGATGCTGGTATACGTCTGTAAGTTCAGCTACATGGGAGGCATAGTCCAAGGCTAACCCCAGACAAAAACATGAGACTGTATCCAAAAAATAAAGCAAAAAAGGATATGGTAGAGCATCTGACTAGCAAGGGCGAGGACCTGAGTTCAAACCCAAAAAAGGAATAAAAATACTTTGTCTGCCGAAGTTTCTGTACCAATAGACTTCCAGTTATTTTTATTCAAACTGAGCTTCTTTATGGTTTCTGTACAGCAATGCCAATTCATTTAAGACTATTTTCTTAGAAATAATGGACACGTTCTTGCATGCCCTTGTAGCATTTCTATATTAAAGCTAACATAAATAACTTTTCTCATTTAGTTTCCATTTCTTGAACATCTGTTAAATGTCAGGAATTATTTCAATATTATCTGTTATTCTTAATAATCACAATGATAATAGATATTTAGTATCATCCACATATCAGATATAAGGAAGTTGAAGTTTAAAGGTTAAGTAACTCTTTTCCAGCTAGCAGAGCTGATAAATACAATTCAGACTAATGCCTTTATTTGGCCTCAATTTTCATGCTGCATTGAGAAGCATATGACAATACAGTAAAAACACAGGTAACAGTTTCTAAAATCAAAGGAATTCTTATCAAAATTTAAGTATGAGTTTTTTGCCTAATCCTTCTCAGTATAGTAATAAGTGAGTATACAAAAATATTTTATATTCTATAAGATTATATACCAATAAAAAGCATATAAGTATTAATATGATGAACAATAAGCATCATTTTTGTGGTACTAGGGATTGAACAAATGGCCTCCTGCTTGCTAAAGCACAGTACCACTTGAGCCAAACGCCCAGTCCTCTGCTTTTCCCCACTCTGCCTGCTTGACAGACATCCCTTTGGGGATTATTTTTAAGATAGCTTTGGTCTTTCTTTATGTTCAGTTTAGCCTAAACTGTGATTATCCTATTTGCACCCAATGTAACTGATGACAGATGCCCACCACTGCACCCAGCCCTCAGACTAGGATGACAGATGCATGCCATCATGTCCAGCCATTGGTTCAAATAAAGTCTCAAAACTTTTGCCTGGTCTGGTTTCAAATCACAATCCCATGCTTCCTTACAAGAAGCTAGGATTACAGGCTTGAAACACGAAACACGAGGCTAGGATCCTTTGCTTTATTTTTTCATTTGAGCATTATATGACAATCTTAATAATTTTTCCTGATTCTAACTACTTAGCTGTCAAAATATTTCAATATTTAAATTCTCTCAAAATGTTGTAACATATATCACAAAAATTTGTGCAGCCCTACTCAAGCTTAATATCATTCTTTTTTTTTTTTTTTTTTGGTTGGTCATGGGGCTTGAACTCTGGGCCTGGGCGCTGTCCCTCAGCTCTTCAGCTCAAGATGAGCGCTCTACCACTTGAGCTACAGGGCCACTTCCGGTTTTCTAGTGGTTTATTGGAGATAGGAGTCTCACAGTCTTTCCTGCCCGGGCTGGCTTTGAACCGCGATTCTCAGATCTCAACCTTCTGAGTAGCTAGGATTACAGGCGTGAGCCACCGAGCCACCGGCGCCCAGCTTAATATCATTCTTATAGTAGTAATCGTTAAAAATTTTTGGCATATTTGCATGCCTATAATAATATTTCTTGAAGATGGGACACAAGTCTGACCCCAAAATTCTCATATATACCTATTCACATAACCTGAAAGTAATTTTATATGTTATTTTTAGGGGGCCTGCATTTTTTTTTCAAAGCCTATTACATAAGTACAGAATCTTCTACTTGAGGGGCTGGGCCAGAACTCAAAAAGTCTTAAGCTTTTGTAGCACTTCTGAGCTTGGATTTTAGGATTAGAGTTACTCAATATGTACTATAAATGTAATAGCTCATAGAAAATTTAACCCGGTGTCCTGAAAGCAGTCATTTCAAAAATATCATTTGATATTTTACTTACCTGAAGATGACTAGCAATTAGAGTCCAATCATCAGTTCCATGTTGTTCAACCAACTTCTTTAATTTATCATCCTATTAAATAAAGCAGGTGTAACAATTAGAAATTGTTCCTCTCCCTTTTCCTCCATCCCTAAATACAGACAACTTTCCAGCTCTGTCTAGTCATAGCTGCTAATCACTTTTAGAAGGACTAAAACTAGTATACAAATTCCTCTATTTACTATATTACTCTGTCAGTCCTAATAGCACCCAGTTTATTCATGTTCTTAATTAAAGAAAAAGAATGTTAGTTGATAGGTAATTTTATCCTTGTATTTTGTTTTTGAAATATCATCTATTAACTATATAGATAGCTAATAAATATAGTTGATATATACAAGTATGTAATTAGTAAACCTTGCCGGATAACTACCTCATCTCTTGTCCACTTTACTCTATTCCAGAGTTTTTTCAATCCTTTCTGTTGTGGTACTTCATAATCATGATCGGCATACTGAAGGTCATCATCCTCATCCTCACTACAAAACACAACAACAACAACACACTTGTGAAATCATGAATTTCATTTAAATTAATTCAACTGATGAATTTGTATTTGCAGGTATGACTGAAGAAACCACTCAGAATAAACAATATACAATCAATGAGATTATTCAAAATATTAAATTAAGTCATACAGGCAAAGAGCAATAGTTCTTACTGACAACAAAAAGAAGTGTTTGGTTATGTCACCAGAGCTAAGTAATAATCTTTTATGTCATTCTGATGACTGTGACATATATTCTTTATTTAATATTTAAAGAATAAAGATCTAAAAGACTTTAGGGGAACAAAAGCAAAGCACATGTTTTAGAAAAAATTAATAGCAGAAGTATGGTGGCAAGAAAGTGAAATTGTTCCTCTTACTAAGATTACTTAATAATCATCATAAAAACACAAAATGGAAATGTTAAAATATAAACTACACAGTTACTTGGAAGAGGCAGGTAGGATTGGTCCAAGACCAACTCAGGGAAAATTATTGAGACCCTAGCTGGAAAATAACTAAAGCAAAAACGACTGAAGACTTGGCTCAAATAGTAGAATGTTTTACCTTGCAAGGACAATTTGCTGAGTTCAAACCCCAGTACTACAAATAAATAAAGACAGACCATAGCTATTTCAAAACCATGACAGAAGAGCTGGAAGTGTGGTTCAAGCAGTAGGGTATCTGTCTAGTGAACACAAAGCACTGAGTTCAAACCTTAATACCACCAAACAAACAAAACAACCCCACAAAAAACAAACAGAAGAAATGATCCATTAACAAAACCAACAACAAAAAAGATTAAATATCTAGAAATAGTTTTAACATGTAAAATAAAAATCTAGGTATAGTAAATTAAAAACACTAATATTAAACACAGAAGATTTGAACAGATGGAAGTATTATATTTAGACCACATGCTTGAGTAAGAAAACAATCACTATAAAGATGCACAAATTAATAAGCTAATTCAGGCCAGGCACTGGTGGCTCCACCTGTAATCCTAGCTACTCAGGAGGCTGAGATCTGAGGATTGCATTTCAAAGCCAGCCCATGCAGGAAAGTCCAGGAAACTCTTAACTGCAATAAACCACCAGAAAACTGGAAGTGGTGCTGTGGCTCAAGTAGTAGAATGCTAACCTTGAGCTGAAGAGCTGAGGGACAGTGCCCAGGCCTAGAGTTCAAGCCCCATGACTGACCAAAAAAAAAAGTTAATTCATAAATTTTAATGAAAATACCATCTGATTTCAGGAATGAATTAGACAAGCTGGTTCTATCATTCATATGTAAAAAAATAAAGAAATAATAGTAGCCAGAAAAGTTCTAAAGAGTAATGGTAGATTTGCCATTGCCTAATTATCACACTACACTGTAGAGAAAGAAAAAATACAAAGCAGGATAAGAGAAGTAAGACTATTGAGAGGTATTATAAACATGTTTGAAAATTAAACAGTGAAGTCTCCCTCTGTAGTAACTAATATAAGACTAATTTTCTAAAAAGACAGAATGGTACTGACATATAAATAACCAAACACATAAATGGACAGAATATTCAGAAAAAAATACATCCATGTGGATAACATTTCAAATCAGTGGACTAGGACAGATTTTTTTCCATAAATACTATTATTGGTAGTCACTTTTAAGGACTAAAATAAATCCTGACTTAAAAAAAATAAATTCAGATCAGATATGTATTAATGTTGTTGTTGTTTTTTTTAATGAAACTGCAGCCTGATGATGGTGGCTCATACCTATAATCCTACCTACTCAGGAGGCTGAGATCTGAGGATCAGCCCAGGCAGGAAAATCATGAGACTCCAATAAACTACCAAAAAAGCAAGAAGTGGAGCTGTGGCTCAAGTGGTAGCCTTGAGCAAAAAGAAATCCAGGGACAGTAAGTACTCAGGGTCTGATTTCAAGCCCCAGGTCAGATACAAAAAAAGAAAAAGAAACCACAGTAATATTAAAAGAAAATAGGGATAAATTTTACTTTTTTACTTAGTAGAGAAAAAGTGACAAAACCTAAGGCCCACAAAAAAATGAACCAAGGTGAAAATGGTAAACAAAAAGTACATGAAAATCAAAAATGTTTTTAAAAAGAAGAAATAATTTTGCAACTGATGGAGATGAAAGACAGGGAAGGAAAAGGAACCAAGATCACTCCATATTTTCTGACATTGGGTTATATAATTAGAGGTATTCACTAAGACAAGAGACAGATGGAGAGACAAAACTTTGCAAGGAAAGAAAGAATGGAGAAAATAGTTTTTGACTAGGCATTTTCAAGGTGCTTGAGAAATATAAAGGTCTATGTGTCTGTAACAGAATTGTCCTAAAGAAATACAATGCAGGTCACATACGTTAATTTTCTAGTAGCTACATATTTAAAGAAATTTTAATAAGTATTATCAAATTATATATAAAAATATTATCACTCCAATATGCAACCAATATGAAATTATGAATGAATTTTTTTCTTACTAAAGTCTTCAAAATCTGATTGTAGCTGGATGCCAGTGACTTATACCTGTAATCCTAGCTACTCAGAATATTGAGACCTGGAGGATCATGATTTGAAGCCAGTCTGGGAATAAAAGTCTTCAGGACTCCATATTCAATGAACAGACTGGAGGTATGGCTCAAGTGGTAGAGCACCAGCTGTGAGCAAGAAAGCCAAGTGAAAAGTGTGAGGCCTTGAGATCAATCCCCTGCCCGTACCCACACTCCTCTCTCTCTGGCTCTCTCTCTCTCTCAGACACACACACACACACACACACACACACACACACACACAATCTTATTGTATTTGGTAGTTAGAGTACATCACAATTCAGACTAGCCACATTTCAAGAGCTGGTTGTCTGCTCAGGTACTACAGAACACATCTAGAAGGCAACAGAGTACATGAATCTTCTGGTAAGACACGAAAGTCCAGAGTAGACTGTTTTGGCAATCTCTAGCATACAAAGAATAGCTGGGATCATAAAATGACCCAAGGAAAATCAGCATAGTGAGGAAAGGAACAAAAGAAACTGAGTTCATATAGGTGTTTTTTTTTAAGACAATTTTAAAGAGGCCCCCAAAGGGGTAGGTCTCCATGATAAAATGAATTACAAGATTACAAGATTTTTAGTAGCCAGAAGATTACGGAATAAAGTTATGAGCATCTGAAGATAACATGAGCTGCTGACGTTTATTTAAAACTATTTAAGTACCAGACGTTGTAACAGACTATGAAATTTTTCTCTTAAAATTTCATAACCACCACAAGAAGCAAGTGTTATTAATATTGCCATTTCACAGAAAACTTTGACTTAAACAAATAACTTTGTCAACAGTCACAGCAAATACGTCACAGCTGAACTTTAATATCCACTGTTTAAATTATTTTACTACATAGAACACACTGGAAAAAGAGAAAGAATACCAGGAAGCTGAAAGATACTAAAGACAAATCTCAAATGTATTTTAAAATCAGAACAAGCTGCTAGTTCTAACTTATCTGCTCACTTTGTAATGAGCCTGAACATACTAACATGTCAGGGATTTAACTGTAAAATGAACATAATACCACATATCTTATAGTACTGCTGTAGGATAAAGAAAAACATGTAACACCTGGCACAAAAAGGTGGTTCAATATTAACATTAAGTAACTGATTACCTAATAGAATTCAAAATTACTTTTGCCTTACTAGATTTAACTTTTCCAAAACTTCATTCTGATTTAAAACAGCATACATTTAAAGATGTAGCTAACCTTACTGGAATATAGTTAAGAACATGTAAAGCTGGGAACAAGGCTTAAGTTGTAGTGCATCTGTCTAGGAAGCACAAGGCCCTAAATTTAATCCCCAGTGCCATCAAAAACAAATTAATTAATAAAATATAAAAGTGTACTGATGATAAACAAGTGATGTTTAAATAACAACATATGAGTGAAACATATAAATTCAATCAAATTGCAAAAACTAAAGGCCTAACTCTAATATGTATTATATGCAGATATTTCCTCTGACATGTCAATTCCATTAGGACCAAAATTCATAGTTGAATAGGCAATACACCAAGATACTATATTCTCCTGTTTATCCACTTCTGTAATTCAGTGCTTTTGATGGGGAGAGGCCACAGGGGATGCTGGTACTAAGTTTGAACTCAGGGCCTCACACTCTTGATTTTTCCTGCTCAAGGCTGATGCCTGACCACTTGAGCCACAGATTTACTTCTGGCTTCTTCTTGGATATTTGAGGATAAACAAGGGTATCACAGACTTTTCTGCACAAGCTGGCTTCCAATTAGGATCCTCAGATCTCAGCCTCCTGAGTAGCTACGATTATAGATGTGAGCTACCAGCACACACCTTAATATACTTTAATTTCCCAATGTATCTTTCCATGAAGCCAACATTCATATGTAACAATAATCCAGTCCTTAACTATTTTGTTTCAGAATCCAAATGCCAGGTTTAACTAAAGAAAATATATAACTGGCAGCCAGTTTCAGCTATCACAAATGTTAGTGGTTAAACATAAATTGTTAAGTCAGAGATGCCTTAATGTCCAATGACTTCCTAAATTTCTAAGTAACCTACTAAATCAGATAAAGCACCATATTCAGAATATCATTAGTCTTTGCTTAATGCCTATCACTAGTCAACTACAACTACACAGTAAATTCAAGAGCGCAAAAACTATGTCATGTTCACCTTCAAGAATCAAACAGACAAGGGGGGAACCAATGCAACAGTGATACAAGACAATATGTTGGAAATGAGCGGTACAACTTGGGGGAGTGTGGGGGAGAGGGAAAGTGAGAAAAATGAGGAAAGGATAACAAGTTTGACAAGAAATGTACTTATTACCTTATATAACTGTATCCCCTCTGTACATCACCTTAACAATAAAAATAAATAACAAAGAAAACAAAAAAAAAAAGAATCAAGCAGTGTTCCTGCCATTCAAATATTTGTAAGGTCATTAAATATTTTTTGTCCTTCCATCTCTTCCAAGTGCTCTGTATCCCAAAAATACATCATTTCCTTTTATCTCAACCAAAACTTTCATCTTCCTCAATACAGATGAAATCTTAAAGTGAATATGAGAAAGAGTACATTTTTTAACAACAAAAAGTCCCACTAGGAAGAGATAGAAAGCATTCCCATTTGTTAAATTGCAGAATCCAAATGCACCTCCAAGTGGCAGAATTTTAAAAAGCAGAACCTGATGAAACAAACATTCTTTTAAAATTCAGCACAGAAGTGGTTCTATGAGGTGTCTGTTTTCCTTAGAAATGCCCCCCAGCAACATTACCACTTCCTGATACCCAAATAACCCTCAAGCATGCTTTTCACAGGTTGTCCTCTTTCTCGCTCCCTTTAGATTCCAATAGCTTCCACAACAGCATATTAGAGACTGCTTTTTTAAAAAAGTTACTTCTTATAGAATTCACAAACTGTATAGACATGATAATGACAATTTGCCTTGTGAAAAGTTAATATGTGTTTGTGACAATAGTATCACTATTCCACTATACTGTGAAATATATGAAATTTATGTAATCATCTAATCTCAAAGAAAAAAAGTGAGAGAAGGGATGGGTTAAGAGAGATGGGTGACAATGTTGTCAGACACTTTGTACTCATGTACTGTTTTGTCGAATGGGAACATCTTGATACAACTACTTGTATAAAAAAAGTTACTTCTAACACAATTTTCCTGTATAAATATTGAGTATTTGCAAAAAAAATCTACATCACATCTAATCTGTAAAAAATCCACCTTAAAGTTGTTAACAAAATATTACTTTAAGGATATACATACAAAAATGTAACGTTAGTCCAAGAGTAGTTACCAAGGAGTAATATTCCAAAGAACCTGTTCAATTGTTAAATGCAGCTCCTTAGTTTTGGATTACATAACTTGTGAGAGATATCTAATTCTACATGAGGTTCCATTCTCTACTATACTCAGCATGCTCATCAGTTTCAGACGATGAGTTATATGGCCCACCATCATTCAGGAAGCTGGGTTTTCTAAGCGATGAGAACAAGGGAACATAAAAGAATTCTTAGAATATCTTTCTACCACTGGGACTTTCCTAAAATCTAATTCTACTTCTTAGTTTTGTCATCAACTTATTTTACTTTTCATTTTTCTTACTTTTCTTTCTTTTTTGGTGGAATCAGAGATTGAACCAAGGGTCTGGCCTTGTCTCATGTTAGGCAAGCACTATACCACTGAACTATACCTCTAGCCCCCAGTTATTTCTATGTATCTCTGATTCTATAAATGTCCAATGTCTAACCAAACTACCATACTCAAATGGAAACAGTTTTGTAAATGATAAATCAATAAAGTTATGAGGGTACATATGAAACAACAAAAGCACAAAAAAATCTTTATCTTGTTAGGCCAGGAAATGGTTAAGAGTAGTATACAGTGGAGTATAAACAAAAAGGATGTGATAGTCAATACTTGTGAACTAATACACAAATTATTCATACTTGATATTATGATAAAATATTTGGAGAAGTTCAGTTTTAAAGGATAACAAGCCATCTAAAAAAGTAAAAATAAATATTAAATATGGTACTATTACTACTGGTTTGTAATTAGAGAGAAATATGTTTTTCTATAAAACTTGTTCTTGCAAAATTGCTTGCTCTTTAATATCACAAACTTCCAGAAGTCTGAAATCTTTAGCATACTAAAATACACACCTTTTTTATACTTTGTGACAATAGGGTAACTGGATTTAATGTTTTTGTTATACTCAAGGATATGAGCATTTACCAGGCTAACATAATAAAGTGAAATCAGGCCACCCAGTGGTTATTACAATGTACTGCATACATGAGTACTGAATTCCAAATCTTGACTGCTAACTAGCTTTAAAGACTAGCTTTAAAGACCAATCTGATTTCACATAGTAGACCATGATTAATAGAAATAGTAAAACAAATTCTGGGGAAAGTTCTGCCCAGCAACCCATAAACAAAAAGGTGATAACATGTCTATTTATTCTTTTGGAGTATATATTTTTAAGTGAGAAAAGATCATCACAAAAGGTCCTCAAAATAGGATATACATTAAAGCTAGAAACTATCTTTACAGACTACAAAATACAAACCGTTACATTAATAGATTTAAAACTGGGATAGAATTTGTCTTCTTTCCCAAGACAATTCTGTCATTACAACAAAACTCAGAAAGCATTTATCATTTATCAGTATACTTTCACCTGCACTTGTTTTGGTGGAAATAAATAGTATAACTGCTACATACATACACACATACATGCACATTGTGTATACATGCATAAAATCACTGAAAAATATCTTGCAATGTAAAACCTGGCTTTATCTTGTGGTTTAGTGCAGTCAATGGTAATATCAAATGAAAAATATCTTAATCTTTTAAGAGTAATCTTTTGGAAGCTTTGCAGCTTCTAAATGACTGCAGTTTATTTTTAAGGGAGAACTTTTCAAAAAAAGACCTTTTATTTGTACATAGAATATACATTAAAATCGAATACATATTAATAACAGATATCCTAGTTGTGTTAAGTGCCTGTAAATTATACCATCAAAACTGCGAAGTCTCACTATTAGTTGGCCTTTTCCATAATGAAATTGAGAAAAATGTCAATTTCAATGAGTTAATCTATAGCTATTAAATAAAAATCAAAGAAGCCAATGTCTTTCAGTTGTTTCACACCTGAGGCAACAATTTTCTATTTAGATCACATGGAAAAAAGTCTATTAAAGGATTTATGCCTATATTTCTATGTGGAGCTTTTATGCAGCCAAGTACAGTTTTCATTCAACTTATTAAGTGGTTGTTTACTGGAGATCTCAAAGTACAACTTGAAATGACTGGATTCCTTTCTCTTACTACTATAAATTTCATTCATATATGTTAACATTCTTAATCAAAGGCTGAGTTGACTTTGTCCCCCATGAATAGGTTTCTCCTTCAAAACATTCCATGTTATCCTCTAAAATACACAAGCCATACATATTTACAAATACATGAAATACAATTTAAAGCATAAAACTCAAGTATGAAGGCAGAAGAAATATAGTCAGAAGTGACAATTTCTTGCCACACTTCTACCTGTATGCTCCCTAAAAAGTATACCTTCATTCTGTTTAGTTATTCCAGATTTAAACCTTAAAGTATCTAAAGCACATAGTTATGTCAATAAAAGAATTTACAAGGGCAAACTAATTATTAAATAATTTCTCCTTTCTTACTCTAGTATTAGGAAACAACTATGTAACAGAAAACTAAGCTCTCCTTCCTAGGCGAGTTCTAACATTCAAATATCAGTGTCTAAACATACTGTAACAATGATGACAGAATTAGCCAAGAAACTTTTTCAACTAAGATTAACATCAACACTAAGTAGATAATTTCACCTTTAGTATAAATACAATTTTATTGACTTCAACTTGTTACTTTGCATTGCTCTCCTTGATCTTATGTGCTCAAAGCTTTACCACTTGAGCCAAAGCTCCACTTCCAGCCTTTTTTAATTTATTTATTTATTTTGGTATTTAATTGGAGATAAGCCAGTCCAGGCTGGCTTCTAACCAAGATCCTCAAACCTATCTCTTGAGTAAATAGGATTACAGGTGTGAGCCACTGACACCCAGCCTATTAAGTTTTTAAAAATTTTAAGACTTAAGAATCCAAAAAGGGGGGCTGGGAAGGTGGCTCAGTGGTAGAGCACTTGCCTTGCATGCATGAGGCCCTGGGTTCCATTCCTCAGCACCACATAAGCAGAAAAACGCAGAAATGGCACTGTGACTCAAGTAGTAGGGCACTAGCCTTGAGCTGAAGAGCTGAGGGGCAGCGCCCAGGCCAAGAGTTCAGGCCCCACGACCGGACCCCTCTCCCCCCCCAAAAAAAGAACCCAAAAGGCCTATAGTACTTCAGCAATCGTCACCACAGACGCTTCTAACTTCTGTTTTTTGAAGATGGAACAGTTAACTGAGTCTTGGATTTCTAGATTAGCAGTTCTTACCTGTGTGATTTTGCTCCCCTCCCCCAAAGGACACAAGGCAGTATGTGGAGACACTTTTGTCAGGACTGTGGGAAGCAGAGTATTACTGTTCCACTGAGTACAGACAAAGCCTGTGGCTGAACATTCCCCCACTCCACACCACCCCCAATACAAAGAACCATCAGATCTAAAGTGTCAATAGTGTGAAGGTTGAAACCCCTATTGCTAAAGATCTGTGTGTACACATCTGGTCTACCTCTCTGGGGATTTGTCCTATACTGTAGTTGCTATAAAATAACTATGACATAATTTCATACTGACTTATGCAGAACCATCTTACACCAGTTAATTGATATATGTATAAAGTAAGATTATGGATAGTTATTGCTAAAGTTGATTTACCAAAACGTAAAACAAATGATTCCCAGTACTAATTCCAACTCAGGAAATACAACTGTAGATAAGACTTTGAGATTATGAATCCAGAAAAATAAAAGCATTTGAAAATCCTGCCCAAAACCTTTTAATATTGTTGAAAATGAAGGAGGAGGAGGAGAACTTAACCTACTCCATACAATGGAGCAACTACTATAGTGGCACGGATATGTATACATTCATCCTAACACACTTTCCAACCACAAAAGAAAAAATCGTGCACCACTCCTGTACAAAAGTAGTGTCAAACGTTAAACGAATAAAAATATATTGCTTTATTTTAAGATCTAGCTATATGGGTAGCAACAGTTTGACACCATCCCAGCAGGAACATGCTAAGAATGTGTACAGAAAGGTGAGAATAAGCCCTCTGCTCTTCCCCAAGATGATTTTCCATAACCTCTCGAGGCTGCAAAGCTGGCAAGAGCGGTGCCCACCCTGCTCGATCCCAAGTTCCCTGCTCTGAGTGGCGCGTCATTCAGGAGCCAGAACCGGTGTTGGAGTCATCCAGGCAGGACATCGCCACTTCTACCAGCGTGACGTATACTCTGAAAGGCAAAAAACCTCCCTCCCTCCCCCCCCCCAAAAAAGCGGCTGTGAAATGTTAGGAGCCTGGATGTGCACTGCGGGGAGAATCAACTCCAAGGAGCAACCCGAGCCTTTGTTAACCTCTGCTTCCTGGACTCGAGACCCCAACTTTCTGGAGGTCTTGGCTGTACTCCTGCCTGCAGGACCCAATCCACCGGGGGTGACAGCAGGAAAGACAGCGTGTGGGAGGCTCGGGCGAAGGGGCGGCGGCAGAGGAAAGAGAAGCCGAGCCGAGACCCAGCCGACGGGCCCCGGACCCCGGGATGTCACCCACCTGCGCGACCTCTTCGCCATCCTTCAAGTACCGCATAGGCGCGGGCTGGGCGGGGACGCGGGTCAGCCTCCTCCAGCCTCGGGCGGATGCTCCTCGTCCCCCGACCCTCCCGCCGCTTCCCTCGCTGCTGCCCCGAGGCGGCCGAGTGCGGAACGCAGGCCCCCCGGCCGGACAGGACGGGACGGAGGGACGCAGGGACGGACCGCGACCCGCCCCCAGCCCTGGCGCCGCTCCTAGCCCCGGCCCGGCCCGGCCCAGGATGCCCCGGGCATGTCAGCAGGCGCGCCCCCGCCCACGGCCGGCCCCTCCCCGCCGCCTCTCAAGCCGGTGGCCGCGGTCTGTCCGGGCCGCGCCGCGGACGCCGACGCGCCCCCCCCGCCCGCACTCCCGCCCGCCCTCCGCGGTGAGCAGCTCTGCAGCGCTCGCAGCCGCCTGCAGGGTTTTGTCGGCACCGCCGAATCTCGCGCCCAGCCTCCCTCTGGAGCCGCCGTTTGAATCTGCGCACGCGGCCCGGCACCCCATTGGCTGCGGCAGCCGCACGCGGGGGCGGAGGGCGGGGGGGGGGTTGGGGGGCGGGGGCAGCGAGGGCGGGGCGCGGGCAGCGAGGGCGGGGTGCGCGCGCGGCCGAGGGCGGGGCTAGGGCGCTGGAAGGCAGGCCCGGAGCCTGCGGGAGGGAGGCCGCGGGTGCACCGCGGCGGGGCAGAGCCGGGACAGGACTCGGAACGCGCCTGGCCGGGGAGCGGGGCGGAGCGCGGGGGCTGCCGGGAAAGCGAGTTCCTGCGCTCGCACCAGGCTGGGCCGGAAGCGGGGGCGGGGTTGACCCCCGCTACTCCCCAAATTTCGCGGGGTGTGAGGTGGAGGCCTTGGCGAGGGGTGGGAGTGGGCGGGGCCTGGCGCGGGAGGGGGCGGGGCTCGGCTTCTTGAGTCCCGCCTCCTGGTCCGGAAGCTCGGTCTTAAGACCTGAAAACAAATCTAGCCATCAGATTTGCACAGCCGTTATTCTTCAGCAGAAAAAAAAAAGCGATTTAATTTTGCCCAGGCGTAGTTACGAAAGTGGGGAGACCTTCCAACGTTATCCTCCTTCGACAGAGCAGAAGTGTGCAAAGTGGTGGTGGGGTGGGGGCATGTTTGATTGGGGGCGTCCTAGGAAAGGCAAAGGGAGCTGGATAATCTGTAGCTGACTGCAGCAGGTCCTCGGTGCCGGATTGCGGACCGGCGGGGGGTGCGGGGGGAGGACAGCCCGTGGCCGCGGTGCGGGCGCCTGGAGCCCGGAGCGCTGGGCCGGAGGACGAGCGGGGACCGGGAATTCTGCCCAGATGAATGGAAGTCAAGGGCAGAAGGTGACCTGACCGACGCAGGGGAGACGGGAGGGAGAGGGTTCTGCTTCAGAGGAGTTTCTAAGCAGTTGAAATTTAGATGTTCCAAAACGAAATACCTACAAATTTCACCGTTACTGTAGCATTAAAGTAGGTTAACAGCCAGAAGATTAGACACGCTTCAAGGTCCGTATTTGCAAGGCAACATGCTCTACTGGGCAGAGCCTTGAACCACATGGTTACTATTGTAACAAACTGAACATTTTTCTATTTTGAAATGCTACATGGGTCGTCTTTTGCAAAGCAGAGACACAGGTGCAAATATGAATTCAGAGGAGCTTGCGTGCAATATTGTCAGGCTCACTTGCGTTTTTATAGTTCCTTTTTTTTCTCAAGCATAGATTTGGGGGCGATAAAGTGTTTTTTTTTAAGTCGTTCCTTAGTTGTTGCTTCACTTAACAAAAATATATAAAAACTAGTCTCCAGATTTTATTAGATCCATAATGTCATTAGAAATCTGTTTTCTTATTCTTGGACTTTATATTCTAACAGGAAGCAGAACTTCGGCTATATTGTAGACTATAGTTAATTTTATACTTTTTAGATCTTGAGGCAGGTGTTTTAAATTTTGATAGTAAAATAAATCCCTCTCATTTTACATATAGTGGAAATATTTATGAGGATAAAGTGCAATCATTTAAATCATTTATAAAACTAAACACTGGAATTAAAGTGATTCATTTGAATGCACATACTCAAATATATCATTAAGATTTTGGGAGTTGAGAAATCAATGAAAAACAGGCAAAAGATCTGGGCAGATCACTAATGAAGATAAAGTAGTGAATAAAAGTGATAAGCACATGGAAATAAAATCAATAGATATATGCAAATTAAACCACAGTGAGATACTACCACATATCAAATAGAAAATAAGATGGAGGAAGTGTTGGAGAAGATGAAAACGCTGAAACATATATAGCTTTCATATATTGCCTATTGCAATGTAAATAGTCACTTTAGACTTTATAATAGCTTTATTTGTAGCTATCAAAAGCTGAAGATAAAAGAATATTCTTCCTTATTTCTACTCCTGAACTACCTGAGAATAATTTTAAATAGTCTGTTAGTTCCCAAGTTTTTCACTGAGATTACCTGAACTATGGGGATTGAATACCAAAAGGAAACAGGTGTTAGGGCAAAAGCTGGGCATTCCTTGAATACTAGCTTAGAGGTAGAGCACCTACTCTAAGCATGTGTGAGGACCTCAGTTCTCTCCCCAAAACTAAAATAAACAAAAATAAAAAATTAACTTTCTATACATCTTTGAGTAAAGCTCTTCCTATGATAATTCAGCATTGATGTAGCTGCACATTTTCCCATTCTTTTATAGTGTAAGCAAATACTTCTCAGGTTTGCTAGCAAACAGAATGCCTAAGAGACTTTTTTTTTTAATTGTCAGTCGTGGGGCTTGAGCTCTGGGCCTGGCCGCTGTCCCTGAGCTCTTCAGCTCAAGGCAAGTACTCTACCACTTGAGCCACAGCACCACTAATGGTTTTCTGAGTGGTTTATTGGAGACAAGAGTCTCACAGACTTTCCTGCCTGGGCTGGCTTTGAGACACAATCCTCAGATCTCAGCCTCCTGAGTAGCTAGAATTACAGGCATGAGCCACTGACGCCCAGCAAGACTACACTTTTTATAAAACTGTATGTGCAACTAATTTCACACAGGAATTTTTGTCTGTTTTATTTACAACTAGAATCCCAGTCTCTAAAAGAGGGCCACCCAGACAATCAATAAACAGTATCTGTAAAATGAATGAGAGAAAAAGAGGCAAATGTTTGAATAGGTATGTTTGTAAGGGTAAAAGAAAATTACAAATTAAAATAGATTTGAGTAATAGAGGGTACTAGGAAAGGAGTAATAGACAAGGTTCGTCTGACTCAATTATTTATGAATATTTGAATGACCATAGGGAAGCCCCTTCATGCAATTAATATATGCTAGAAGGAAAAAGAAAAACATCACAAAAAAGTATAACAGGCTCTATTGGGGGGTAGGTATCAACAGTATGGGGAGGGCCAACAGGAAAAAAAAAAGATGTGAAATCCTATTTTATGACTACTGAGGTAGCAAAATTTGGAAACTGATAGATGGCAAAAGCCATATACATATTCATCTACTGAGTGGCATTCACAGTGCCACTTCTGTTTTTTGAGTGGTTAATTGAAGTCTCTGGCTTTGAACCAGGATCCTCAGAATTAGCCTCCTGAATAGCTAGGATTACATGTGTGAGCCACCAGTGCTGGGCTCTAGCTTAATTCTTTTTCAACTCACTTAACTGATAGGGTTGGTTCCATATCTTAGCTATGGTAAATAATGCTGTGATAAACATAGTTGTGCTGGTAGCTTTAGTGTGGCCTTGTTTGTGGTCATTTGGGTAAATGCCCAGAAGTGGGATTGCTGGGTCATAGGGGAGCTCTATGTGGAGTCTGTTGACAAATTATTTTATCTCCATGAAATAATTCAATAAAAGCAAATAATAGATACATTTGAATGCTTACAGTAGTGAATCCCAAAAGAACCCCAAAATAGAAGCATTCACATAATCGTGATACTAGTTTGAATAGTATGAAATAGTAAAAATAGTAAAAAAAAAAAATGAGATGTCATTAAATGGGTATTAACACTGTTAGGGCCCTCTAGGTACTTTGTATGCACTTGTCTTTGGTAATATTTACAAATTCATTAAACATAAAAACTTTATCAGGCATAGGTATAACTTCCATCCACTTCATTAACTGTGAAAATTGGCCACCAGAAGGTTAATTTGTCCAAGTGCATACAGAGGCAGAAGCAAGAAAAAATACCATGTACATGTTGTATAGAAATAAGGTATAGTGGAAAGAGTGTAATACAACTGTATAACTAGTGTATCACTTATATAAATAAAAACAACATATTTGAATACATCCTGACAGTCTAGAAAAAAATGGTTTCTGGAGTATACAAACTGAACAAATTTTCACTTTGGAGAAAAAAATGAAATGGAAGCAAGGCAGGTTTTATCTTTTGCCCTACATATTTTTGCATTATGCAACTGTTGTAGAAGTATTTATTCATGCATTTAAAAAGCAGTTGGTGGCTAAACTCTAAAAATTGATAAAGTTCTTTTATAAGGAAATAGCACAAGTATGATATCCACTATCATTTGGATTTTGAATGTCTTCCGGAGGCCCATATTTAAAAAAAAAAAGTTTGGTCCCCAGAGCAGCACTATTGAGGAGTGGTTGAACCATTGAGAAGTGGACTTCATAGGAGGTCATTAGGTTATTGGCAATGTGCACTTGAAGGGGATTGTAAAGCTCTGATCCCCTCCTGTTCCTCAACTTTCCCCCCAAGCTTCTAATGTAGCAGCTTTGCTTTCCATGCACTCCGCCATGAAGTGCTGCTGCACCACAGGTCCAAAACAAAAGGGCCAGCCAATAAATATTTTTCTTTTAAAAATTGATGTCAGCCGGGCACTAATGGCTCATGCTACTCAGGAGGCTGAGATTTGAGGATCACAGTTCAAAGCCAGCCCAGGCAGAAAAGTTCATAAGACTCTTATCTCTGATTAACCACCAGAAAAACAGGAAGTAGTGCTGTGGCTCGCTTTGAGCTGAAGAGCTCAGGGACAGTGCCCAAGCCCAGAGTTCAAACCCTAGGACCGACCCCCACACACACACACACAAAAATTATATCATGTATTTTGTAATAGCGACAGAGAGCTTACTAGAAAAGTATATAAAGCTTGCTCCAACATTGGTGATGCTTTTTTAAAATATGCATTGGCAGGAACCACATTATAACAACAAAATATAGGCTTAGAACTGTATCTTGGATTCAGAATCTTTGCTTCAATCTCTCCCCCACCCATCTCTCTACTTTTACTAATCTCTACATTTAGAGTGCCATTTTAAGTTTGATGAAAATTATAAAAAGAAATAACATTGTGTAATACAAGCCGCTATAGAATTCTTAGTTTAGCTTTGAAATTTAAAAATAAGAGCAAACAAAAATTGTAAAAGAAATGTTTTAAAGTGTCCCATTTCAACCAATACTCTTTGCCTCTACACTTTTGTGCTAGAGTAATGGTTCCCCAAAGATGCTCCTTTTCCTAATCCCCATAACTGAGAGTGTTACCTTTAGTGGCAAAAGAGATTTTGTATGATTAAATTGAAGATCTTCATATGATAAGATTAGCCTGATAGGCCCAGTGTAATCTCTAGGCTAGAAGAAAAGGTTACCAGACAAGGAATTTCAGGCAATCTCTAGATACCAGAAAAAGCTCCCAGAAATGAATATAGCCCTACAACACCCCCTGATTTTAATGGGGGTGCTTTTATCATTTCTGGCTTCCAGAACCTTAGGATAAGAGAAGTTCGTATGGTTTTATAACCACTAAATTAGTGGTAATTTCTTATTGCAGCACTGGAGAGCTGTTATCCTTTTCTATTCTATATATTATTACCTTCCACTTCATCAAGAATAATAACTTTGTCCCTTTTCAGTCTCCCCTTCTCTACTGGCCTGGCATATCCAGGCAATTACATAGAGCACAGTGAATTGTGGGAATTTCAGTGGAATTCATAGGTCTTGGAGGTATTTGCATTGAGTTGTGCTTGGACTAGGAATACACAACTTGTGATCATTATGCACAAGGAAGACATGTCCTGTGTCATTTCAACCAGTCACCAAAGTGAAAACCTAATTATAATGATTTCAGACTAAACCTAAACTCCGTTTCACACATAAACACAGCACATGGATTTTTTTTTACAGTTTTAAAATAACTCAAATATTTCCAGAATTGTAACTACCAGGTAAACAGGGAAGACTGTATTTTTTCAGACTGAACCAAGAGCTGTTTCTCCATTTTATAAAATCATATCACTGAAAAGGATACAACTCAAGGGTTTGGGGGGTTTGTTTATTGTTGTTTTTACCAGTCTTGGGGCTTGAATTCAGAGAATATGTTTGTCCCTGAGCTTTTTTGCTCAAGACTAGTGCTCTACCATTTGAGCCACAGCTCCACTTATGACTTTTGGTGGTTCATTTCCTGGCCAGATAGCTTAGAACCACGATCCTCAAATCACAGCCTAATAGCTAGGATTACAGCCAAAAAGCCACTGGTGCACAGGGAACTCAAGGCTTGAGGACACTTATTTAGTCAAATGATATTTATATTTATAATTATTGTGTTCATAGTGATTTTTAAATGTAGGTAGACAGACAGACAGATAGACAGACAGATAGATAGATAATCAGCGTGAGTTATGCTTGGCAGCAGTTTTATTGTTTCTTGTATCTCCTCTATATGAGCTATTAGTCTATGTTCTGACACTGTAACAAAATCCCTGAGATTTATTTAGTTCACACTTCTAAAGGTTCAAGGTCCAAGATCAAGCAGGAAGAAGGGAGCATTACAATGTTCAGCCTATAGCATGGGCCTAACTGCAACGATTGTCAAAATGGCAGGAGAATGTATGGGAGACACCATCCTGAAATCAGGAAGCCAGGGAGCTCCAGGCCTCCCACTAGGCCCCACATCTTAACGGCCCAACTCCTCTCACCACCACCTCTCTAAAGACCAAACCTCTACTACATGTGGGGACATAAGTATATCCCAACCAGAGAAGAAATAGTCTGATTTTTTAATATTTAAGTTATTAATCTCATCTTAGTAAATTTCAGTTATCTAACTAGGAAATGGAGAAATGTTGTTATATAAAGGGAATATTGGCTCTGAAATGGTTGCTGAAATCATTTGTTTAAGTATTTTCCCCATCTATCTATCCTTCCCTCCCATAACCCTGTCTACCACTTTCCCTTCTTCCGTTTCAGTAAAACTTCTTGAAAGAGTATCTTGACTTCACTATTAAATCAATATTTAGTCTTCTTGAAATCTACTTTTACTACCACCATGCCATTGAAATTGTGGCCACAAAAGTCACCTAACCCCATAAACCCAATCTTCATTCAGTCCAAACTTCCTACAGTATGTGACTTCATTAACTTCTGTTTGTTATTTTTGTTGTTATTTAGTTTTTTACCCAGATCTTGCTGTATATACTAAGCGGGCCTCAAACTTTTGGTCCTTCTACTTTAGCCTCTCAAGTGCTGAGATTATCTAACTTCATTTCCCCATTTAATTGGAACTTTTATCACTGGGGTTCTGTGATATTACCGCCATGATTTCAAAGTCTATACTCACATGTTCCTCAAAAATTCATTTTTTTAAAACTCTCTCCTCACTACATGTCCTAGGACAGCTCATCTAGATCTATTATTAATTCCTTCCTCTTTCCTTCCCCCCCCTCCTTCTGTCCTACCCTCTTCCCCTTCCTTCCTTTCTTCATTATTTTTAATTGTCATTTTTGGCAGTACTGGGGTTTTAACTCAGAGCCTTGTACTTGTTCCGCTTGCTTTTTTTGGCTTGCCCTGCTTACAATCATTCTACGATTCATGGCTATATTTTCAATCCTAACCCAATATCTGAATTCTACCTTTCCTCATCTGAAAGTACAAAGCACATAAAATTCAACATGTCTCAAAATGGAACTCAGTTCAAAACCACCAATCTATAATTACTTTTGTGTGTGATTCTTAATTCATAGCACCACACACCAAACTTTCAAATAAAAACTTTAGAATTTGGATTCATCATTTTACTTTTTCCATTATCCTCTCCTTTCCATCTCCATTGCCTGTACATCCATTCAAGCTCTCTCTCACTCAGGTGCAGCAAGCCTTTTAACTAACCTCCAAGTTTCTAGTCATTTCCAATCCAATATATCCTCCACAAGGTCTTAGAATCTTTCAAAACAAATTTGTTCATCACTGCCTTGCTTTGTAAAGCAGTGAAGAGACAGAAAGGGGATTGGTTGCTCTCTAGCAAAGAAAGAAGCAATTACTAATGGGTACATATTTTTTGGGGGGGGAGGGGATGATGAAATGGCCTAAAATTGTTTATGGTAATGGTGTACAACCTTGTGAATATACAAAAAAAATCAGTAGGATATATATATATATATATATATTCGGTATACTTCAAATGGGTAGATCATGCGGTATTATAGACTAAGTCCTTTGTTTGGTATGTTTCTCAAGTGTCTCAAAAGTTGAGAATACTTGCATATACATAGAGCTATATCAGGGATAAAACCCAAGTCTGAACATGAAGTTTATGTTTCAGGTACACTTTATATACACAGCCTGAAGGTAAATATATACATTTTTTAATGCACCTGTGTTTTGCCTGTGACTCATGATATGGAAAGCGGAACTTTCCAATTGTAGTGTTATGTAAGCACTCAAAAAGTCTTAATATTTTGGATCATTTTAAATTTCAGATCTTCTGATTAGGAATAATCAATCTGTACTATACTATAAGAGGTCAATAGAAGATGATATTGCTAAGAGATCTGACTTCATGATGACTAAGAGGACAGAAAATTTATATAAAAGGATGAGAAGCTTTTTAAAATTTTATTCCTTATTTTTTGTGCCAGCATTAGGGCTTAAACTCAGGGCCTTTTGCTCTCTTGCCTTTTTAGCTTAAGCTTGGCCCTCTACCAATTGAACCACACCTCTACTTATAAGCATATTCATTTTAATATTGACAATTTAGTTATAGCTACAGCATTATACCTTAAAAGGTTTACTAAAAATAATTACAGAAGCCCCTTCTAAGTAAGTACATTCTTATATATCAAAAATTCAAAGCTGATTCTGGCTCTCAATTTAGAGACCTAGGTTCATATCTGACTTTGCTGTTATTTGCATAAACTAATGTCAGTTTAGCCAATTCTATCTCTATCAGTTAAGTTAGCTGAAAAAGAATTAAGCTAGAGCCTGGAGCTGGTGGCTTACATGTAATCCTAGCTATTCAGGAGGCTGAGATCTGAGGAACCCTGGTTCAAAGCCAGAGACTCCAATTAACCACTCAAAAATTGGAAGTGGCACTGTATGTGGATCAAGTGGTAGAGTGCTGGCCTTGAGCAAAAATTGCTCAGGACAGTGCCTAGATCCTTCGTTCAAACTTCACAACCAACAAATAAAAGAATGAAGCTAGAATGCTTGATTTTCTTGTCAACAGGTTGAGGTGTTATATCTGGAACTGCTTTTGAGATAAGAGAATAAAAAATGAAGTAACTTCAAACATTTATCCTCAAGTTTATAATACTTTTATATATGAATATATAATTTATAATTAATATATCAAATAAATAAGAATTAGGAAACCCAGGAATGTTCTGAGTTACAGTGATTCAGAGATTCTTGAGTTTTCTATGATTGTCATGTTTTTCATGCCTCTGTATACTTACACATAGTTATCATTCTGTCACACGTTGCCAGTGAAACTTCTGTTCACCCATCACAACCAGATCAAATGATTCACTATCTGTGGACATCTACCTTCTTCTGTCCCGAAGAAAAAAGTTTGTGGTTTGTGGATGCTGGCAAAAGCGCTAATTCTGAGGTCTGAAATTCTCTTGCTTTCAGGTCCCGGGGGGGGGGGGCGGGGGAACGGGGGGGGGGGGGTAGGGGGGGCAGTGTGATGCACCCAGATGAACGTACACAATGGGATTTGAAGCAGTTGAGAAACATGGAGCTTGGAAATCTACTTCTTTTATACTTTTTAGCCTTTGCTTTTGTAGTAAACAAACTTGGTTGTTTTTTGTTTATTTTTGTTGCAGTGAGGTTTGAACTCAGCTACTACTCAGCTATGCTATCAGCCCATTTTTGTTGTAGTTCTTTTGCAATTAAGGCCTCTCTTTTTGCTCTGGCCAGCTTTGACTATAATTCTCTTACTTAGGCTTTAAAAAGCAATAAGGCACTGGACTCATAAGGCTCATGTGTGTAATCCTAGCTACTCAGGACTCTGAGGATCATGGTTCAAAGCAGGAAAGTCCATGAGACTCTTACCTCTGATTAAGCCCCTCAAAAAGTCAGAAGTGGAGCTGTTGCTCAAGTGGTAGATTGCTAGCCTTGAGCAAAAAAGCACAGGGACAGTGCCCAGGCCCTGAGTTTAAGCCCTAGAACAACATGTGCGCACGTGCGCATACCTCCCACATCCCCACACAAAGACACAAACCAAGTTCTCATTCTATGCCTTTGTTTTGTTTTCAAATATTTAGTAAGCACTGAATGACTCAATTGCCTACATTTACTCCTTTATATGGGTACAATATATCTAGTATTGAACAAAATACTGCTTCTGGATAAATCACTTAAGGAAGTTTTTTTTTAACATGAAGAACTCCATTATAAAACTGATTTGTTCATGCATTATATTACGGTATAATTCCAGAAACTAAAAAACCAAAGAATAAAATATTACTTTACAAAGCCAAGGTGAAGTTGAGGGCAAAATCAGTATGTATCAACTTAGTTTTATTACTGATATAAAAGAAAACTTCAAATACTGTACAGTGAGGTGTGCCATAGAACACTATACACTGTTGTACTATTACCAATTACTCATTATTCAATTTTAATATATACATCAGGAAATAAAAAAATAACAAGCAAAAACTAGTGCCATAGAGATATAACATTTATACTATTGTACTGAGCAGTTGAAGCCTTTGCTATTTGCTTTTTTCTAAATATTGACACTATTACTGCTTATTTCTAAATATTCCCAGCATTTTTTTCCAGTTCTCAGCATTAATTCTTAAAGTCAAATAAACCTGAAGATATTGATAACCTTTTCAGTCTTTATTGCTCTACCACAGGCATAAAGGCTCAGGGAGGGATTTCTGCACTCTAAAGACACATATGCAATACCTTAAAATTTAAAATACTAAGTAATTGATACTCACAAGCAGATAATATCAACTAAAACACTTTCTTTACTAGTTTTTCCTTTTCTTTTACAAGAGAATAATCACTGTATTAATATACTACAAAAGCATGTAGACTCCATAATTAAAAACTTTAAATGTCAGATATACAAGTACTGGCATTTTCTCCAATAATTCACAATTTTTACAATTTCTGTTGGAACAAATGTTTAAATTCTCACAATTAAGTACCATTAAGTATGAACTGAAACAGTATCTCAAAAGAAATACCAAGAATGGCAGAACTCAGCCTGAGCATGGTGGCACAGCTACTTGGGAGGCAGAGATGGGAGGACAGAGGTCCAAGATGGACCAGGTCAAAATTTTAAGTCCCTGTCTGAAAAATAAAGTAAAAAGGGCTGGGAGTGTGTGGCTCAAGAACAAGTCCAAGGCCCTGAGTTCAAATCTCAATACTGCTTTAAAAAGGCAGAACTTGCAATGAACTATATCTTAACATTTGTGATTGTTTTTCCCATTATTGTTTCCTTAAATGTACATTTTATTTTTGTAGTTATTATGAGTTTTGGTTTGAAAAACTACCTCTTACATTATGAAAAGCCTCAAGGTGGAACAATTTTGTTAAATTATATAATCTTGAATGGTAGGGAATCTCTACCCAATTTAGAATATGTAGTTCACTATTACTGTTATAAAGTCACTTAAAATTTATAGAGTAAAATTTGAGCCAATTTTACTAAGGCTATTTTTATTAAAATCTTAAGATGAAGCTCTTTGAGAAAGAGGATTCAAAATTTTCACTGCAATATTTTTAAGTTTGGGCCAGTTAAAGAACTGTTGACAAACGAGGACAAAACTGTACTGATATTTTGAAATAATCACGTTATATTATCACTGCATTGACCAAGTGAAGTAAATTAATGACAGAAGTTACACATTTATTTTCTACCTAAAAGTCAGTTGTTACTAAGGTTCAAATATTTAGGTAAATGTTCACTAGCAGTCTTAGCAACTACCTACAAAAACAACAGTTACAAAATTTGCACTTAGTAGTCACTAATATGAGATATGCCAGTAAAATTCTCAAAACCTGTAATTAACAGTATGAGTTGCTAGCAAGTGTTCTTCCCTGAGGTAAGAGACCCTGTGCCAGATACACTGTTCATTTCAAAGGAAGTTGATAAAAAAAAATAATGGTTATAAAGACCTATGGCTGGGAATCACAGATACATTACACACTGATAATGTAACTGTCAGCAGTAAGGCTTGATTGTAAAAGCCTAAGTAAAAATCTATAGAAAGATCTAAACCAAGTTTTTGTCAATAACAACTGACAAATAACAACTCTGGCTCCTTTCCCTACCTGAGGCTGGCCTGAGTTATCCTCCCACCTCCTCTGTAGCTGGGATCACATACAAGGTCCCGCTGTTTTTTCTGTCTGGGCTGATCTCAAACTTCATTCTTCCCATCTCAGCCTTCTATGTAACTTTCAGGCCTTTATTCTACCATTTTCCAATAAAATAACCTGAAACACAGTTTGGCGCAGGGGTAATCAACTGTGGGTTTGCTCTTTAGTTTCTGAGTAACCATTCCCTTGACATTAAAGTCTACATCATAATATTTGGCAATGTCTTGTTTCTGTCAATTTTAGCTATCTCTGATTTTATCAGTATTCTAGACATATTCCACCTTTAACTACTTAGACTTGGGGCCATCAACCCAAACTTGGTATGAGCCACTACAGAACAGATTATGAAAAAAAAAATTTTTAAATACCGTTTCCATGTTCAGTTATAATGTTATAGCCAGGAGTAAAAAATACTGTAATTGCGATCTCTTATATTCTAAGATGCAGCAGTTATCACAAACGATAGTACTAAGAAATAATCAGTCATATAACTGTGAGGACATTTAAGAACTCAAAACTGTCCTAAAACTTTTGTGAGGCCCACACCTGCAATGCCAGCAACTCAAGGGAGGAGAGGGTGATGTTTAAGGCAAAACCAAACAAAAATTAATGAGGATCCAATGTCAACAAAATAGCTGGGCATGATGGTACATGCCTGTAATCCCAGATATGCAGAGGGGATATGGCTGCAGTCCAGGCCTGGACAACAACAACAACAAAAAGTGACATGCTATTTGAAAAATAACTAAAGCAAAAAGAGCTGAGGATGTAGCAGGCCTGAGACTCTTGAGTTCAACTCCGGTACTATCAAAAAAGAAAAGAAAAAGCCTTTGTAAAGATACCTGACCCACTTACTACAAACTGCTACTTTGTTAATATCCCACTCAAATTTTCAACTAAGTTAAAATAATTTCAAGAAATCTGACCACTTCTCAGAATCAAGCCTTTTATTCTTTATCAAGGGAGAACTCAAACTGTTAATGTACTATTCTGTTAATGTACTATTCATACGCAGCCAGCTTCTAAATAGCATGCTGTTGCTACAGAAAATAATAAATTATTATCAGAAATCAAGCCCATCTTTTAATATTCATATTTGCATTATAATTTACATGAATGTATTTAATAGGGAGATAAATTTTCTTTCTTATATTTTTCATTTAATGTTTTAAGATCCTATTTGACAGTTATTAACATACCAAGCCATGGGTACAGAAAATATTAAAAAAAGGTGATCATATAATTTACTTGGAAGCAATGTTTATTTTGCTATTGAACAGCTTTCCTATACTTAAAAAAAAAGGAAAAAATGTTTTAATGGCTAAAAAAGCCAAAAATAGAGTGGTAAATGATTTTTGTAATTTTTGGTTTAATAAAGAAGCTAGACTAGCTATACTAAGTGTTAAATATTATTTGGTAGCTCTCTTACTTAAAGCAAAACTAGAGCACAATTTAAAGGTTCTAAGTCTTGCTATTTTGTTATAAAGATGCTTGAAAGTAAATTTAGAAGAATGAAAATAAAATACTGCAAAAATGTGGCATTATGATAAAAACAAACCCAAATGTATATATGTATATATATATTTATACACACATATGTATATAAATATATATATATATACCTTGCTCAGATAAAATTATAAAATGTCTGGATTCTCCATTCTTTCCTTATTTAAAAAATGGAGTAACTTAATAAGTGGATTTAGTTCAAGATACTTTCATAAAAGAAAACCTCCCTTTCTGAAAAAACAAATTAAAAGTACTGCCTACTTTATGAACAGATAGATTTTTAAATACCTAATAATATAATTTCTGGTGTACAGTTTCTTAGAATTGCAAACAGTTCTGCATTTGTTGCATGTGCAAACAGAGACAGCCAGGCTTTGAAATGCTCTAAAGTTAGAGACTGTATTACCATACATTTTTCTCTCATCCATTCAAATTCAACTTAATTTCAGTAAGCAGAGGAAGAAAATGGATTGAAATGTACATTTTAGAATACAGGTTTGTAGAACAGGATAAAATAGTGCAGTATCAGTCTCAGGATAAACACTCTTGTCTTTAAGGAATAAGTATAAAAGCTGCTTCTCAAAGACTCTGGCACTAACGATTTAATGAATATACTACTTAAGCAAATGCTCAGGGTATGTTGCAGTAAAATTTGCATCTAAACCCAAGTAAAACCAACAAACAAAATCGTATGGATGCTTAAGACAAAAAGGAAACATTTTTGGTTCAAAGGGGCTTAAAGACACTTAGCATATACAGGCTGAAATATCATTGATCAAAGTTCCAGAACAATGTAATACATTTATAAAGATAATCTTATTTATAAATCCTCTATGAATTCTGACATACTCTGAAAATTAGAAATTAACTACTGCTGTAATTGTTTTTAATTTTTCTACCACAATTTGCAATCAACTTTCCTGCAAACAACAAAACAAAACAAAACAGGCCAAATTAGGTGGTACTTGACCAGGCTAGGATTAAAATAATGGTAACATAGTATCACCAGAGTACACAATTGGCTATGTTGGCTCAGACAGCAACTAATTGAATCATATTGACTTTATCATTCTAGAATAGATATTTTTCTCCAACTTTGCTCAATTTGGCAAAATTCTCAAAGTATTTTTTCGCCAAGAATAGCTATCTCTACAAATGTTCATGTGCACAGAAATGTCAGAATACTACTTCTAATAAATCATTTTTATGAATTTAAAGATACAATTTAGTTCAGATAAACTTCAAATTTACATACATCTTTTGACACTCTACTAAATACCAAGGATGGCTATCTGACATCAACATTAGCAAACTCTATTTTTCTTCCCAGTTCTGGTCTTTTTAGAAATCAAACGTATTAGCAAGAGAATTTTCAATGTTTAAAACATTAAGACTTTCATGGAATTAAAATTACAAAGAACTTCCAAGGAAACACATATATGGAAGAAACGTATTTCAACAGATCTAATAACTAGTTTATAGGAATTCGGAGCCAGCCTGGGCAGCAGTACATTAAAAGCTATTGCCAATCACACACTTGCTATCATGCACTGAATAACAAGATATAATCTTTGAGTTACATACATACAAGATTTTTAATGACTAATCAAGTTATGTGGCCCAGCCAACAAATATTACATATTCACAATAAACATCCTGCCGTTATTAGCCTCTAAGTAAATCAAGAGTGATCCATTGGCTCAGTCATCTCAGCATCTTGACTATCCATCTCTTCAGGCTCTTCCACAGAATTTCCCGTTTGTGCTTTTGACCTTGTGGCAAATGCTGCTCCCAGTGCATCTCCCACACAGCTATCAGTTGTTTCTGTATTCAAATTTTCAGTGCCACCAGTTAAAGAAAAAGATTCATGCAAGCCAGTCTGAAGATTTCCAGGCCTCACAGAAGAACTTACAATTTCTACTTTTCTTTGTGGAAGATCAGATGCTGACTGCTCTGTATTCTGATCCCGCAAATGCTTGTCCATTGAAGCCTGAATAGAAGAAACCATTTCCTGCAATTTTTTTCTCTGGGCCTCAACCAAATCAGGATCAAGCTGCCTGTCTCTCATTGTTACTACTCCAGGAGCTATTCGAATAAGCTCATTGTTACCTGGAGCAGTGGGGAATACTGGAAGCTCTGTTTTAGTGGAACTATTACTGAAGTCTGTCCCTGTATTATGCTTTCTCACAACTGGAGGTTCCCTACCTCTTGGATCAAGGTGGGGGTTACTAGATGCAGTTCCTAGAGAATGCCCCTTTCCCTGAAAGGCTGTTACATTATGAAGTTGCTCAGATTTCTTTTTCACTACTCCACCACTACCTAGTTTTAACAGCCCATGTGAAGGACTTGATTCCCTGCTTCTTGTAGTAGCCTCTGCTCGAACCTGACTTAAAGCCTCTTTAACTAAATCTTCAACATCAGGACCGATGGGGAAATGTCCTGCAGTATCCACACACAACTCCAGTCTGTCTTCAGAAGCATTATACACAAAGGTTTTGCCAGGTAGATGTGGAAAAGTACAATGCTTGCCATCGGCCATACCTAAAGAAAAGGGAAAAATATTCACAAATTAAATCTTCTCTAAGGCATTAGTAAAGGTGTAGTGATGACAATTATAGTTGAAATAGTGAATTTTCAATAGCAATGAACAAATAACAGCTTTCAAAACAAGATTTATCAGAAAATAATTCAGTCTATTACAATAATGAGCATTATCATAGATTTTGTTCCTTAGGGGACTTTAAAAAATAATTATTATTCTATTAGAAAATGTATTTCTATTTACTGAATCAAATAATAATTTCAAATAAACATGGCTCTAAAAAAGTATAAAGTAGGTATAAACTTTCAAAAAGATAAAGTATCAGTTAATAAAACTCCAAGCAGAATTTTCCCTTGATATACTTTTGGCAGAAACAACTGACAAAAAATAAATATGCAAAACTTAAAGATGCTGAAAATGTAGCTTAGTGGAAAAGGGTGTACCTACCACGTTCACGCCCTAAGTTTGGTCCCTAGCACCATAAACAAACAAATAATGGCATTGAATCCATTTACTGTCTTTAATCACCTACTTCAGAACTCTAAAAACCATAGCTCCAGAAACAAAGTAGCAAAGAAGAAGAGAATATTGTAAGGCCAGGAAGAGTTTAAATATCCATTTTACTAGAACAAATCATGAGGATTTACAAATGAACAGATGATAATAAATCAGGTAAGAATAATGATGGGATGTATCGCCTCTCTTGAGAATTAGTAAGTGTATATAAAGCATATACTACAGAGACTAATGTCAGTTAGGGAGTCAATACTGGATCAAGAGGGCTCTGTAATTGTTTCCAGGCTGCTGCTATGATGTTTGACTTTATCTTGGAAAAGTCAGTTTAATACTCATTCATTATAGCATTATTTTTAGTGAAACACTGGGAACCAACTTAAACTTTTCAAAACAACCAGAATAACAAACTTGATGGAGGATAATATGAAACTATTAAAATTTATATTTACAAATAAAGTTATGATACCTGACACACATAATAGTTAAAAATGAATAAAATAGTGCTATGTTTATTCAGACAGAGATAATGGACAAACTTAGAAATGCTCTGTTATTCTTTGTGAAGGATATTAAGAAGGGTTCCTTCCTTCACCCCAAAAAGCTATACAGTAGTTCTAATGTGTCTCTTTAAGAGTACTTTAAATAACTGAAGAAAAGGACTCAATTGGAAATGAATAAATCGCTTAAAATTTATAAAGCATAAAGTTCTCTGAATTTAAGGTTCATTAAAATTTCTCTATCACAGGTTAGATGTAGTGGCATACGCCTATGATCCCAGCTACATAGGGGGCTCGCACTGGGAAGATCTCAGTTCTATGTCAGTCCAAAGAAAAAGTTAACATCACGAAAAGTAGTCAAGAATATGGTGGTATATAATTATCATTCCAGCTACACAAGAAGTATAAATAAGAGGACTTTGGTCTAAGGCTGACATTGGGCAAAACGTTTGAAAATAAACTAAAGCAAAAAGAACCAAGCCATGTGCCAGTAGCTCACACCTATAATCCTACCTACTCAGGAAGCTAAGACCTGAGGATCACAGTTCGAAGCCAGCCCTGTCAAGTAAGAGACTCTTATCTCGAAAAAGCTGAAAATGACATTGTGGCTCAAGTGGTAAAGCACTAGCCTTGAACACAAAGAAACTCAGGCATAGTGCCCAGTACCTGACTTCAAGCCCGAGCACAGCAAAAAAAGGGGGAAGGAGGAGACAGAGGCATGACTCAAGTGGTAGAGCACTTACCTAATAAGCCCCAAGCCTCAGTATCACCTCTCCAACAATTCCTTTACTCCTTACATTAAAGAAATGTACACTATTATTTCTAATTACATGGCTCCTTATATCAAAAATCTGGAAAGTACCCAGCAGTACATCAGCAGAACAATGGATAAACTATGTTAAAAACAATAGAATACTATGCAATCGTGAAAATAAACCATAGTTGAGCCCACCAACATAGATAAATCTGAATACATATTGCATTAAAGGAGCAAGTCATAGAAGAATATATGCAGAATTCCATTTTTACCAAGTTCAAACACAAGCAAAGCTAGGTGCTACATAGTCCTATGAAATCTATGCAAGTATTAAAACAATTTGTCATTCATTTCTGTATTTACCAAAGAAATTTATTACAATTTAAACCAATTATTTTTTTAAATACTTTTCCAAGTAGCTGTAATCCCAGCTACTGGGTAGGCTGAGGGTCCAGGAGGATCACTTGAACTTAAAGATGAAGACCAGTCAAAAAAAGCACAGTAAAATACTGTCTCCAAAAAAAAAAAAAAAAAAAGTCTGCTTTATAGTCAAAATAACTTTATAGTTCAGTCACTTAGCACATGCTAAGCACACACAAGTCTCTGGGATAAACCTTCAACAACACACACACAGAGAACAGAACTTTAAAAAGAAATCCGGAAAGTAGCAACTGGAATTCTAGTAATAGTAGCAAACATTTGCTAAGTGTTTATTAGGCAAGAGGCTCTTTGTTAACTACTTTATATGCATATCTTATTTGACCCTCATAACAACTCTGACATGATCACTTAACAAATAATGAACACTGAGACTGAGCAGTCATACAGGAAGTGATAGAATAAGAATTTGATTTCAGGTGTTTTGACTCCAGAGCTCACTATCTAATAAGAAAAAATACTACATGCAATGTTTTAAAAGATACGACTCAACTGAGATACAATTCACCCACCTAAAGTATACAATTAAAGAGTTTTTAGCATATTCGGAGTTCTTTAATCATCACTAGATGTTTAGAATATTTTCCCTAAAAGAAAATGAATCAGCAGTGACACCTCATTTTCTCCTGCTATATATCTTCTTTATCCAGAAGCAACCCTCAATTTACTGTTTCTCTAGATTTGTCTATTCTGGACATTTCATTATAGTCTTTAGTGACAGGCTTCTTTTACGTACTATGATGTTTTCCTCCATAATGGGGCATGTACCATTTCCTTTTTAAATTACCAAATTAATATTTCATTGTATGGATATACCACATTTTATTCAGTCCTTAAATGATGGACATTTGGGTTATTTTCATATTGGAGTATTATGAAAAATGCTATGAATACTTATGTTCAATCTTTGAGTATATGTGTATTCTCATTTCATTTAGGTACATACTAAAGAAGGGAATTGCTGGGTCATACAGAAAATCTGCTGAATGTCTGGAGAACTGACAGACTCTTTTCTTAAGTGGCCATGCCATTTTACAACTCACCAACAGTACATGAGGATTTCAATTTTCTTACATCTGTGCCAGCAGTTCTTATTGACTCTTTGATGATTGGCACTGTTCATGTGCTTGTAAACATTTATTTTCTTTTTTTTTTTTAATTTTATTTTATTTTATTTGTGAACATACTGTACAACATTTATTTTCTTTGGAGAAATGTTTGTTCAAATCCTTTACCATTTTTTAATTGAACTATATCTCTTTTTTGTTTAGATGTTATGAGTTCTTATTATTCTAGATATAAGCCCATTATCAGATACATGGTTTGCAAAAAGAATCCTTTTATTTTGTATATTGTCTTTCAGCTCTCTTGATAGTGTTCTTTACAGCCCAAAAGTCTGTTTTGCTTAAGCTTCTGGTGCTATAATAGGTTTTATCTAACCCAAGATCAAGAAATTTTCTATCTATATTTTTTCCCAAGATTCTCCTAGATTTTTACCTCTTACATTTAGGTCTGTTAGGTCAAACTTCCTTTTTTTGTATGTGGATATGTCCCAGAACCATCTACTGAAAAATTTATTTTTTATTACTACTAATGTCTCTTTTTGGCCAGTACTAGGGGGTTGAACTCAGGGGCCTCGAGCTCCCTGGGCTTGCTTGCTCACGGCCAGCAGCACTCTACCTCTTGAGCCACGCCCACAGCCTGGCCTTTTGCTGGTTAATTGGAAATGTAGTCTCGTAGAATTTTCTGCCTGGGCTGGCTTCGAACTGTGATCTTCCAGGTCTTGGCCTCCTGAGTAGCTAGGATTAAAGGCGTAAGCCCATGGCACTAGGATGAAAAAAAAAAATTCTTACCCCAGTGAATGGTCTCGGCACTACAGTTAACATTTTTTCAATACTTTCAAACTAGAAATATAAAAAGTATTTAGAAGATAACCAAAGCAGCCACTGTCATATCAACCTCTTATCTCTCTAACTTCCTCCCATTACAAGAAACAACTAAGGGAAGTCATTTTCAGTTGCATGGAAGACAGATATTTACACAAATTACTAAGATCCTCCTAATTGTTTCTAATATCTAATATTTAAAAACCATTAATTGACATCAACACATTTCACAAAGTATGATGAAAGAAAAAGATGGACAGTTAAAAGGGATATTATATATTATAGGCCCATGTCTAGAATCCTTACTACTGAGAATCTCAGCCTGGGCAGATAAATCTAAGAGACTTTTTATCTCCAAATAACCAACATCAAGCTAGAACTGTAGAAATGGAGGCATGGCTCAAATGTTAGTGTGACAGTCCTGAGCTAAAAAAGCTGAGTGAGAGCAGGAGGCCTATGCAAGCCCCAGTACCAGCACAGACACAAACAAAAAGGAATTCAACCCCCAAGAAAACACAAGGGGAAAAAAAAAAGAAATCAATGAAACAAACAGAAAAGACAAAAATAAATCAGTGAATCCAAAAGTTGTTTCTTTGAAAAGATCAATAAAATTGATAAATCACTAGCCACACTAGTCAGAAAAAGTGTGTGTGTATGTGTATGTCATAAATTGCTAATATTAGAAATGAAAGAGCTTCGGATCTTACAGACATTAAAAAAGAGCAATAGGGATTATTATGAACAACTCTGTGTCAATGTATTTGTTAACTTACGTGAAATGAACATATTTCTTGAAAGACAAAACTATCAAAGTTTACTCAAGAACTTAACTTTAAGAACATATCTTGGGTGGGGAGAGGGAGGAGAGGGGGAGTGTAGTTGTGGAGGTGGGAGGGAAGGGAGGGTAGGGGAAAAACAAAGAAGGAGTTAACAATGCTTGATAGGAAATGTATTCATGACCTTGTTCATGTAACTGTAATCCCTCTGTACAGTATTTTTACAATAAAAAACACACCTTATTCTACCAAAGAAATGAAATCCACAACTAAAAACTGTCCAGCAAAGAAAACTCTAAGCATAGATGATTCATGGATGAATTCTGGCAATTAGTTATTACAAAAGTTAGCAGAGATGGGCACCAGTGGCTCATGCCTGTAATCTTTGCTACTCAAGAGGCTGAGATCTGAGGATCACCATTTGAAGCTAGCCCAGGCAGACAAATCTGAAACACTTATCTCCAATTAACCAGCAAAAAGGCTAAGAGACAAGGCCAGACCCTGAGTTCAAGCCCCAGTACCAAAACATGCGTGTGGCACATGCACACACATACTAGCAGAAAACAAAAGGAATGTTTCCAAATTAGAATATACGTAGTAAACACTATTCTTGTACTAAATAGTACTTGTATTCAATAGTATTATAGACCATTGCACTAAATAGTGTTATAGACTATTAAACACAAAAATTAGCAACTTCAATTCATCATGCCAAGTTGGGTCAATATTCAAGGGTCAATCATTGAAATCTAGCCTATCAACAAATTAAATGAAAACAACTACATAGCCATCTTCACAGATGTAGCAAAAAGAACAGATGACAAAATGTAATGTTCATTCCCAATATAAACTATCAGCAAACCTAGGAACAGAAGGGAATGTCCTAGGAACAAACCTACAGGTTGAATACTTCCCTCCCAGCTCCAAGATAAGGAACAAGGCAATAAAGTCCCCCTTTGTCACTTCTATTCAACATTGAATTATAGGTCTTAGCCATTTCAGTAAGGCAAAGATAAAAAAAATAAAAGCCTTTGAGCTGTTTTCAAGAGACAATTACAAAGAATCTGCTAAAATGAAGAACTAATATGAGTTTGGCAAGATAATGGGTAAGTCAATATATTGAAGAACATTTTTATTTCTGTACAGTAGGAATGAACAATAGGAAATTGAAAATTCTGAAACCTATGTCCTACAATTGCACCCAAAAAATGTATGAATATTGAGGTGTAAAGCAAGGTATTCATAAGAGATGTATGCTAAAAACTACAAAATTTTGATAAAATTATTAAAGACTTACATAAATGGAGAAATAAAACATTTTCATACGTTGAAAGACTTAAGTGTTGTCAAGACATCAAATGTCCCTGACTTTTTCTACATTCAATGCAATTTTTTTTACAATAAAAATAGACTTTTGTAAAGGTTGACAAGTTGATGCTATGCACTGTCTCTGAGCTTCATTTGCTCCAGGCTAGTGCTCTACCACTTGACTCACAGCATCATTTCTGGCTTTTTCTGAGTAGTTTCTTGGAGATAAGAGTCTCACAGACTTTCCTGCCAGGCTGGCTCCCCACGATCCTCAGCTGTCAGCCTCTGAGCAGCTAGGATTACAGGCATAAGCCAACAGTGTCCACCTTGCAAACTAAGTTAAAGAATAACCACCAAATATTCTTACTTGCTGGCTTCAAGAATTGCTACAATGTAATAGGAACTTACATGCTGCTTTTGCTGAAAAGCACTAATATCCTATTAGAGGTACACTGATTATTTTTTAAAAGCAGGAGAAAATTTTGGCATCCCAGCCTTAATTTTCTCTATAATTGCTCTATCTAAGCCATTCTCTTTATAGGTATCCACTTTGTAAAATCACTTTGGAATCCAGGAAGGACTAGATTCCAGGAAGATAGAAGGGTGGGAAATTTCCCCAAGAAAAGGAACAACTGAATTCCTCCTATAAACAGACCACCTGACAGGCAACTGCTATTTGGTTATCCTGAGCACAACTGTTCTCCTAAAGTGAGGACATTGGTAATAAGCTCCCCAAACACCTCATAATGATTAACAGCAGGCCAAACTTTGATCAGACTGTTTAATAATTATGCATACCTCCTTTTTCCTACCTCAAGTTTTCTGTTTATTTAAACTTCAACCTCATGTCAGCACCCCAAAGATGGATGAAGATGGGTTTAAGTGCTTCCTTGCCTCTTCTCACAATCAATCTCCTTTTTCTGCCATTTAACATTACTCATATTTTTATTTAACATGAGTGGTTAGATCTCACATGCAGAAGTTCAAGAATAAGGACCTGGAGCCTAAACATCCAATTTCAAAAAGATACAATAACCAAGACTAGATGTGGTAGCTCAAGTTTATAATCCCAACTATTCAGAAGGGGGTGAGAGGGTTGACATTCAATACCAGCCCAGGAAAATATCAACAAGATCTAAAACAAGACCTGGATGTGGTGATGCAGGCCTATCATCCATGCTACACAGGAAGCATAAATAGGAGACTGCAGTCCAAATAAGCCCAGGCAAAAATGTGAGATTCTATCTCCAAAACATAGAAAACAAAAAAAGGCTAGGAATCTCGTTCAAGTGGTAGACTGCCTGCCTAGCAAGCTTGAGACCCTGAGTTCAATCCTGTAAAATTGCCAAAAGAAGAGAGAAAGAGAATAATGAAGATATTTACTAGTAAAAGAAGAGACACATATTGGGGCTGGGAAGGTGGCTCAGTGGCAGAGCGCTTGCCTTGCATGCATGAGGCCCTAGGTTCAATTCCTCAGCACCACATAAGAAAAAAGCCAGAAGTGGTGCTGTGGCTCAAGTGGTAGAGTGCTAGCCTTGAGCTGAAGAGCTGAGGGACAGGGCCCAGGCCCAGAGTTCAGACCCCATGAATGGACCCCCCCCCAAAAAAAAGAGAGAGACACATAGAATACCAAAACAGTAAAGATCCTAGAATTAGATTTACACATATATGGCCAATTGAAAATTTAAATATACCTTAATGCATATGGCTTTTTGGGTTTTTTTTTTTTTTTTTTTGGTGCTGTCTTGGGGCTTGAACTAAGGGTCTAGGATCTGTCCCCAAGCATTTTTGCTAAGGCTAGTGCTACACCATATGAGTCACAGTTCAACTTCCAGCTCTTTGGTGGTTAGTTGGAGATAAGAGTCTTACAGACTTTTCTTCCTTGGGCTGGGTTTGAATTACATTCCTTAGATCTCAGCCTCCTGAGTAGCTAGGATTACAAGTATAAACTACCAGTGTCCAGACTTGCATATTGTATTCTAACTCATGATTTTCAAATGTATAACATATAGCCAACTTAATTACATCACTGTAATTTAATAGATAAAATGTCGCCTTTTAAATAAATTACACTAAGAAAACTGGACATCCATACCAAAAAATGGGGGAAAAAAAGAACCTTGACTCATAATATGCAATAAATAATCAAATAACTTGATTTTTTTTTGATCGGTCCTGGGGCTTGAACTCAGGTCCTGGGCCCTGTCCTTGAGCTCGTCAGCTCAAGGTGAGCACTTTACTACTTGAGCTACAGAGCCACTTCCAGTTTTCTGTTGATTAATTAGAAATAGGAGTCTCACAGACTTTCTTGCCTGGGCTAGCTTTGTACTGGGATCCTCAGATCTCAGCCTTCTGAGTAGCTAGGATTATGGGCATGAGCCATTGGCACCTGGCAATCAACTTGGTTTTGTATTTAAAATAATGCTGTGTATATATTTACTATTCAAACTATAGCCAGATCATAAACTTTAAAACTATATCTCTACAACTCCTAGAAAAAAATACAGAATTCAATTTTCATTTTAATGACACTGGAGTAGTCAAAGATATATGTTTGTATGTGAGTGTACACCCATGTTGGGGACTTGAACTCAGGCCTCCAACTTGCTTGGCTTGCTTGGTAATGGCTGGCACTCTACCACTTAAGCCATATTTCCAGCCTGGCATTTTGTTTACCTGGGCTGGCTCTAAACTGCAATCCTCTAGATTTCAGCCATTTGGGCAGCTAAGATTACAGATATGAGCCACTGACACTCAGCCCAAACAGTTCTCATATTAGACTGAAAAAGATTGAACCATTAAAAGAAAAAAAAATTGTTATAACCCCTCTGTACAGCATCTTTACAATAAAACTAAGAAAAAAAATTGTTAAACTGGAAAAAGTTATGGTCTTGCTGGGCGCTGGTGGCTCACACCTGTAATCCTAGCTGCTCAGGAGGCTGAGATCTGAGGATTGCTGTTCAAAGCCAACCTGTCCAAAGCCAACCTGTCTGTGAGACTCTTATCTCCAATAAACCACTCAGAAAACTGGAAGTGGTGCTGTGGCTCAAATGGCAAAGCTCTAGCCTTGAGCTGAAGAGGTGAGGGTCAGGGCCCAGGCTCAGAGTTCAAGCTCCACAACCAAAAAAAAAAAAAAAGGTCTTCAAGAGATACTATTGACAGAATGAAAGACAAGTTACAAATTGGGAGAAAATATTTGCAAATATTTGCTAAACATCTAGCTAATCAATGGTGGTTAAGAATATATACTAAAACTCATAACTCAGCTGGGCATCAGTGGCTCATGCCTAAAGCCAGCCTGGGCAGAAAACTCCACAAGACTTTTATCTCCAACTAAATACCAAAGCAGAAAAAAAAAAGCCAGAAGTGGAGCTGTGGCTCAAGTAGTAGAGCACTAGCCTAGAGTGAAAAAGCACAGAAGCAGTACACAGGCCCTGAGGTTTAAGCTCCAGAATCAGTGCGCGCACACACACACACACACACACACACACACACACACACACACACACACACACACACACACACACCCTGAGGTTTAAGCTCCAGAATCAGCGCGCGCACACACACGCACACATGCGCACACACGCGCGTGCACACACACACACACACACACACACACACCCCAAAAAACAAAAAAATGACCCAGGATACACACATATGCTTCCTGTCTCTAGCCAAAGACAGATTTTGCCAATAGGAAAACTGTCACCAGATTTTGGGCCACAGACATTTAAAATAGTTGACCAAAATAAATCTCTTTACTTCATGCTTCAAAATTCAAAACAAAAGAGAAAAAGGCAAATTGTTTACTATAAAGGGCAACATGATTTCTGGTTTAGGTTTTATGGAATATAAAGTCTCTGTCACAAAATATTTAACTCTGCTACTATAGTGAAAGAGCAGCCACAAATAATATGTATACATGAATATGGCTGTTTTATAAAGCCTTACATACTATAGGCAACAATTCTACAATAGCCTTTAGGGCATAGTTTGTCAACTCCTAGGCTAAATCAAAGCCAGACACAAAAATGTCACTTTAAATGATTCCAGTTATATGATAAAACAAAAAAGGTAAACATATGGGGTCAAAAAACAAATCAGTGCATGTTAAGCAAGGGGATAAATGAAGGGGGGCTGACTATAAAGGTCACAAAGCAACCTTTTAGACTGGCGAAAATACTCTATTATAGCTTATGCTGATTACATGTTTGTACATATTTTTCAAAATTAATATATTGCATATAAAATTCATATATAGGTTCAATATAGATAATCTAATAGTCTGAAATTCAGAATACTTCAAAATCTGAAAGGTTTTCAATATAGTATATCATTATTGGTAGAAAACTTCACACTGAAATTGCCTCATATCACAAAACTACTTAAAATATAGTATAAAATTACCTTCATATAAGATATATAAAGAACATAAATGAATTCTAGATTTGAGTCCCAGTTCCAAAATATCTCACTATATGTATGTAAATATTCCAAAATCCAAAATACTTCTAAGCATTTCAGATACTGAATTTGTACCTGTATGTCTAAGCAGGAAAATATGACTTTATGTAAAATATACCTCAATAATCCAATTTTTTAAAAAAGACATTCTTTGGTCCTATTTCAAATATGGCAAAATAAGAAAACATTTAGGGGGCTGGGAAGGTGGCTCAGTGGTAGAGCGCTTGCCTTGCATGCTCGAGGCCCTGAGTTCGATTCCTCAGCACCATATAAGCAAAAAGAAAAAAGCCGGAAGTGGTGCTGTGGCTCAAGTGGTAGAGCGCTAGCCTTGAGCTGAAGAGCTGAGGGACAGAGCCCAGGCCCAGAGTTTAGGCCCCATGACCTGACCCCCCCCCAAAAAAAAAAGAAAAGAAAAAAGAAAACATTTAGGGACAATTAAGTAGCAAGGAAATTTGAATACTACTTGATGGTATTTAAAATACTATTAAGGAGCTGGGGATGTATTTCAGTGGTACAGTGCTTTCCCAGATTTGAGCCTGGCACTATGAACATAAACAGCAAGTTTTTTTGTTTTCTTCAGTATTGGGTATTTTCATATAATTTATATGTGAAATGGTATTGTAGTCTTTCATTTATTATTTATTTAGGGGAGGGGACAGGATCTCAGGAGCCTGACTTTATGATTATTTTTCAAGATGGAGTCTCAAAGACTTTCTGCCTAGGTTGGCTTCAAACCACCATCCTCAAGATTTCAGTCTCCTGAGTAGCTAAGATTACAGGCATGAGACATCAGTGCCTACTCTCATTTTTTATTACAACAGAAAAAAAAATCCTTTACCTTCAGAGATAGATATTGCAGACTTATAGATGATAGCATATTATATCTGAGATTTACATTTAAAAAGTCCAGTTGAAGCCAGATGCCAGTGGCTCACATCTGTAATCCTAGCTGCTCAGGGGGCTGAAATTTGAGTTCAAAGCCAGCCCAGGCAGGAAAGTTGGTGAGACTCTTATCTCCAATTAACTACCAAAAAGCTGGAAGTAGAGCTATGACTCAGGTAATACAGAACCAGCCTTGAGTAAAATCAGCTCAGGGACAGCACCTAGGCCCTGAGTTCAAGCCCCAGGACCAACACAAAAACAAGAACCCAGTCCAGTTGAGAAAGGGAGATGATAGGCATGGTAGCACACATCTGTAATCCTAGCACTCAGGAATCTAAGGTAGTAAGGTTGTCAGTTCAAAGCCAGCTAGGGCTATATAACAAGGCCCTTGTCAGAAGAAGAGAAGAAAGGAGGACACAAGGAAAGAGGGAAAGAAAAGAGTAAAGGGGATGGGAAGGGGAGAAGGGAAGGAATAGAGAAGAAAAGACAATAAAAAAGAAAAAAGAATGAAAGGAGAAAGGAAAGGTAGACATACATTGATAATCATTGAAGGTGGGTCATTGAGGGTTCATTATGATATTCTTGCTACTTTTACATGTTTGTATATTTCTACAATAGCCAAGCTGGGGAAGTTTCATAAGAAAAAAAGCCTATGAAGAAGAAATGAAAGAGATTCTACACTTAATGACTATAGAGGACAAAGCAAACTGTGAGATAAGATGAAGGAAAAATTTGGGAGCCAAAAATCGTGCATTTGAATCTTTGATGTTAAGAGGTCCAAGCATATGCCCTGGTAATTTCTCTTAAGATCCTAAAATTCCTAAGGTGTAGTTACAAACTTATGTATTACTGAATATACCTTTACAAATAATAAACACATAATGTCAAAGAGGTTCAGTGTAAAGTGTGCTATTTCCCAAAACTTAGATAACTAGGGGTTATATTCTAATTAGAGCTAAACACAACAGCAAGAAACATGCTGTAGCTGGGTGCCCGTGGCTCACGCCTGTAATCCTAGCTACTCAGGAGGCTGAGATCTGAGGATCGCGGTTCAAAGCCAGCTTGGGCAGGAAAGTCCGAGAGACTCTAAACCACTAGAAAACAGGAAGTTGGCGCTGTGGCTCAAGCAGTATAGAGCTTGCCTTGAGCTGAAGAGCACAGGGACAGCGCCCAGGCCCAGAGTTCAAGCCTTACGACTGACCCCCCCCCAAAAAAAAAGAAAGGAAAAAGAAAAAGAAAAATGCTGTATTAGCTGGTCTAAAGTAGTTACCAGCATTATAACCATTAATTAGTTATTAAGAGCTATATACATAATATAAGCCAAGCACCAGTAAACCACAGATATAATCCTATTGGTTCAAATCCAGTCCAAGGAAGAAAGTTCTTAAGATTCTATCTGTCAATAGCTGGGAACAGTATGGTGTGTGCCTGTTAGCTCAGCTATGTGGGAGAGTAAAACAGGGAGAGATCATGGTCATCTTGTAGGCCAGCCTGGGCAAAAAATTCAAGAGTCTCATCTCAAGAGAAAAAGTTGGGTGTTTTGGTGGTAACCAATCATCTAAGCTATTCAGGGAAGCATAAATAGGAGGATCAAGTCAAGGCCAGACCAGGCCAAAAAAAAAAAAAGGAAAGAAATCCTATCTCTAATAATTAGCACAAAAAGGGATGGAGCCATGGCTGAAGCCCTGAGCACACACACATTATATATACAGTCATCCCTCACTATGTCATGGTTCACTGTATTTCTGGGTTAAAAAAAACATAAATAATGATCCCTCCCCTATCACGGGAGTTATATTCCAGAGACCCCCGCAATAGGTGAAAACCTGTGAAGTAGCAACAAGTAAACCACAATATAGTAGGGACAACTATGTAACTCTGCTACTTCATGGATTTTAACCTATCACAAGGTCTATAGAACAACTTGAGGGATCAATGTAATTTAAACTGTGCCTAGAGTCTAAGAGCAAAAGAGTGATAGGAAATTTTTGGTAATATAGTATACAGTAATAGCAGAAAACACAGCTGACCATGTCAGGATAATCTATTTTAACTGAAGCAGATTTATGATGACTATGTACTTAACAACTAATTTTTTACACTTTTGTTAAAAAATGTACTATAGTATTTAATATAAAGTATGTACTATATAATATACATCATATATACTATTCAAGAAACATATGATATGTATATGCATATGTATATACGTGTATATATGTGTATATGCACATTTGTTTATGTGCAAAAAAACACAGGGATCTTACTATTTACTATATTGCTTATGACTAGCTTTAAACTCCTGGACTCAAGTGATCCTTCTACTTTAGAATCCCAAACACCTGGGACTCGTAGGCATGTACTACAATCCTTGGCTAAGAATTTTTTTTTTGCTGGTCCTGGGGCTTGAACTCAGGGCCTACATGCTATCTCTGAGCTTCTTTCTGCTCAAGGTTAGTGCTCTACCACTTGAGCCATAGCACCACCACTCCTGGCTTTTTCGTAATAGTTTTTATTGGAGAGAATAGTCTCACAGAGTTTCTTATCCAGGCTGGCTTTGAACAGTGATCCTCAGATCTCAGCCTCCTGAGTACCTAGGATTACACATGTGAGCACCAGCACCCAACTAAAAATAATTTTTAATAGAATACTATTTGAACTTTCTTAATCCTCTAACAGCTTGAATGGAGATATTATCTGAGAACAAAATCAGAAATTAACTATACCCATGGTTTTCTTCATAATATTGTAGAATACGCCACCCTGCTGAAACATGTGAGGAAGTCCTTTTGCATAAGACCATACATCTTCTCCTGTAAGACAAAAACAGAATAGAATAAGCAATAACCAAGAATGCTACTCAAGGATGCTTGAACACAAATTAGTCGAGAGTAGAGATTAAAAGTAGAGCTCCTAAATGAGTGAAGTAGCCAGGTCTAAGATGATACAGAGCAGCAGGTCTGTGGAACACTAGAAAATGCATGGACAATTTCAAACTGACTGTGGCTTTCAAGAGCTGTCACAGAAGAATACAGTATTTCAATGCTATGTAGCATTTCAAAAGAGGAAAGCAAGCTACCTCATGCACGCACATGCACACACTCATGCATGAGCGAGCATGCCAGCCAGTACTGGGACTTGAACTCAGGGCATGAACACTGTCCCTTAGCTTTATTGTTCAAGTCTGACACTCCACCATTTGAGCCACATAGCCACTTTGGCTTTTTTTTTGGTCAGTCGTGGGGTGTGAACTTGGGACCTAGGCACTGTCCCCGAGCTCTTTCGCTCAAAGCTAGCTTTTTAACCCTTTGAGCCACAGCACCACTTCTGGTTTTCTAGTGGTTAATTGGAGGTAAAAGTCTTGTGGACTTTCCTGTTCGGGCTGGCTTTGAATCCTCAGATCTCAGCCTCCTGAGTAGCTAGGATTATAGACATAAGCCAAGCAGTAAGCTGTATTTTTAATAATGAATTTCCTCAAATTTTAAATGTAGGAGCTGATTTTAAAATGTCACTACAATTCCATGAGTCAATAGTGAGTACAATAGACAAAACATTTTAAGATTCAATTCACTCAAAGGAAACTAGTTTGTAATTTCTGGGACTAGATCATGGTTGAAAGTCAGTATAAGCAGTCTTTATTTGCAATTAACCACCAAAAGAACCATACATGGAGCTGTGGCTCAGGTGGTAGAGTACTAGCTTTAAGCACAAAGCTCATGGACAATGCTCATGCCCTGAGTTCAAGTCCCAGGATAGGCATACATACACATACACACACATACATACACACACACATACCACAAAATATCTACAAGCAAATTTATTGTGCATAAAAGATACCTCAATAATGTCTATTTCAATGAGAAGTTTCAAATACAATACTGAAAACAATGTGGCTGATATTGCAGTTCAATGGTAGAACAAATGCTTAGCATGGGCTGTTCCGAGTTCAATCCCTAGCACCACCTCCCAAAAAGTTGTGAATAACAATCATTCTTCAAGATACAAAAGAATGGAAAGAACCTAAAAAATTTAGTTTTGCAGAATATATTTCTCTTCATATGATGCTTCTATTCTGTTAATGTATGTGTACTAGTTTATTATTAGGAAAATTTTAAATTTTAACAAAGAAAAGTTAACTTTTGTCTTTCCTAGTATAAAATTATACAGTCAGACTTGAGATCTGAATGGCAGTAATTGATGATGCTCATCAGTATTACCTGTAATACCTTCCCACAATCACGGGAATAGGAGTTTGTGTAGCAGTTAGCTAGTTGTTCTGTGTGCCAGTTTAAAACAGACAAATTTTAAAAGGCTTGGAACCCAAAGCTTCAGTTAACCAGAATTTACTAATGATGCCATTAGTAGCTTGCTAATTTAAAAGAAAACACACAGAAATGTTTAATTTTTAACTCTGAATATTATACAGAAATACTAATAATTCCTGCAGAAACTCTGATTTCTAAACTTATTAAAATTATTTGGATAAATTATTTCTATGGTGATAACCTTTCACTAAATTATTATTCTAGTATACTTAATATTTTCTAAAATACCCTAGGCCATCATGTATTTGGAAAACACAAAATGTACATGGTGGCACTTAAATATGTTTGGGAAGACTATAATCTGATGACAAAATAATAGACTCCTCTCAAAATGACCACATGAACATTAATAACAAGAAAGAACAGGACCATTTACACTATGGCAATGTTTCTCAACCTTATTTTTACTACAATTTTCCCATAAAAAGCCATTTCAGATATTTTCTTCATTAGCCCCCAAGCCTCATGACATTCGAATACCACGTGGATATATACCGTACTGTGATTCTACTGCTTTCTGACTTAAGGGAAGAATAAATGCCATTCAAACCTCTACTATCTGAGAAAGCACTTCATTTATTCACCACAATTAGGTTCTACTAACAAGGAAGCAAGTTCAGACTGCTTAAGTAACTTTTGATCATATAGCTAACTAATTAGTGGAAACAGATTTTTAATCTTGCTTATCATTCCAAAACTTATATTCACTTTCCAATGACATTAAACTCCCATTTAGAGGTCCAATTCTGGTACAACAAATCTAATGGCACTATCCAGGCAGTCTGAGGTCAGTATGAGTTTGTCTATAGTCTGTGCGTCCTCCCTCCTTCTCCCTTTTTTTCTCTCTCTCCTTCACAGAACAAGAATTTGAACTCTAAGGGCAAGCTACAACTCCAGCTTAGCCAGTCTTCTTTTTTTAAAGATATTTATGGCATTTTAAAAAAATGGTTGGAGAACTGGGCTTCGGTGGCTCACATCTGTAATCGTAGCTACTCAGGAGGTTGAGTTCTAAGGATCTCTTTAGGAGAGGGAAACTGTGAGACTCTTATCTCCAATTAACCACTAAAAAAGAAGGAAACAGAGGTGTGGCAAGTAGCGGAGCACCAGTCTTGAGGAAAAAAACAAAATTAGGGGCAGTGCCCAGGCACTGAGTTCAAAACCCAGTACTATTAAAACTGCCCCCCCCAAATAAAACGTAGTTGGAAAAAAGAAAAGTGGTAACAGAAACAAGAAAAGGAACAAGCAATTACAATACTTTGTGCAAGACCATCACAGACCTATCATTTTCTACTGCATTTCTATCCAACTTTTTACTACTGTTATTAACAATTCAGGCCTGACCTCCTGCCTATATTATTGCCACTGCTTTTTAACTTGCTTGCCTTTGCCTCTTGTCCTCCCCAAATCACCCCTTTGAATAGTGAAGAATTAAAACTTTCAAAGTTAAATTTTACTGGTTCCCCCAAATCCATATGGCAAAACCCAACTTTTCTTCTTCATAGCATATAAGCACTGTAAGAATTGATTTGCTTTTCACTTAGCTTGACTTGATTCCTATAAAATAACATCAAACTGTTCTAGTTCCCTGAAAGGGCAATACTTGCTATGAATTTTTTTTTTTTTTTGGTCCATTGTGGGGCTTGAACTCTGGGCTTGGTCACTGTCCCTGCATTCTTCAGCTCAAGGCAAGCGCTCTACCGCTTGAGCCACAGCGCCACTTCCAGTTTTCTAGTGGTTTATTGGAGATAAGAGTCTCGAGACCTTTCCTGCATGGGCTGGCTTTGAACCCCGATCCTCAGATCTCAGTTTCCTGAGTAGCTAGGATTACAGGCATGAGCCACGGGTGCCCGGCTAGCTATTTTTTTTTAAGACTCAACTTAGACATCAGTTCCTCTAGGATTCTTCCAAGTGGTGGTTAGATAAGTATGCTTTGATGTTCATATGTACACATATACGCCAGCCTATTATTATACAAAGCTGATTTACTTTTTTTATCTTTTTACTTCTTTTTTTTTTTTTTTTGGGTCAGGTCATGGGGCCTGAACTCTGGGCCTGGGCGCTGTCCCTCAGTTCTTCAGCTCAAGGCTAGCGCTCTACCACTTGAGCCACAGCACTACTTTCGGCTTTTTTCTTTTTGCTTATGTGGTGCTGAGGAATGGAACCCAGGGCCTCGAGCATGCAAGGCAAGCGCTCTATCACTGAGCCACCTTCCCAGCCCCATCTTTTTACTTCTTAACTATAAGATTTTTAGTCAGGGAACAGTCAGTGGTCTATCAGACTTTTTATTTTCAGGATCAGGTACAGTGCCAAACAAACAGCATCATTATTGGTATTGGTAGGATGAATGTACAGTAAGGTATTACAAATGTGGATTTTCCTTTTAAACAGTTCCTGAAAACAATGCAGAAAAACAGTAACTGAAGTAACATTGTAATTATTCTTCAATGCTAAAGCTATCAAACATAACTAATTATTTTCTGTAGAATTTAATAAACCAGTATCATAGCAAAAACAGGTGATTTTTTTCTACCATATCCTATAGGATATGCAAGGGAAAACCTATAGCAAATATTATGTCAATGAATATATTTTTTTTTTTTGGTCCGGTTGTGGGGACTGAACTCTGGGCCTAGGCGCTGTCCCTCAGCTCTTCAGCTCAAGGCTAGCACTCTACCACTTGAGCCACAGCACCACTTCCAGCTTTTTTCATTTTGCTTATGGGGTGCTGAGGAATCGAACCCAGGGCCTCATGCATGCAAGGCAAGCGCTCTACCACTGAGCCACCTTCCCAGCCCCAGGCAATGAATATTTTTCTAAGTCTCCAATTAGTTTTACTTTAGATTCTCAACTATTTCTTCAAAATACAACTGTAAAACATTTCTAATCAATTTATTGTGTGTAAACAAAAAGTCTATACTACTGCCATTAAGTAATTTATTTGTACTTTGTCTTCTATGGATAGTTCTACCTGAACAGTAGTTATATATGGCAACATTATTATAGATCCTTTTTCTATTCATTTAACCAATTTTTTCTATTTGATAAGTAATCCTGGGCTGGAAAGGTGGCTCAGTGGTAGAGTGCTTGCCTTGCATGCTCGATTCCTCAGCACCACATAAGCAAAAAGAAAAAAGCCGGAAGTGGTGCTGTGGCTCAAGTGGTAGAGCACTAGCCTTGAGCTGAGAGCTGAGGGACAGCGCCCAGGCCCAGAGTTCAGGCCCCACAACCGGACCCAAAAAAAAAAAAAAGAAGTAATCTTTAATTTTTAAAATAGTTTGTTTTTAAGCCAGGCACCAATGGCTATGCCTATAATTCTAGCTACATAGGAGGCTGAGATCTGAGGATCACAGTTCAAAACCAGCCTTGGCAGGAAGAGTTCATGAGACTCATCTCCAATTAACCACCAAAAAGCCGAAGCGGAGCTGTAGCTCGAGTGGTAGAGCAGTTTAGTCTTCAGCAAAAGCTCAAGGACATTGCCCAGGACCTGAGTTAAGACACAGGACTAACACAAAAAAAAGATGTTTGTTTTTTAAAAAACAAAGTAAGTTTAAAAGGTCATCAGTCCAATTTTCTAATTTTAAATATTTTAAAAGGCAATTTGCAGGAAGGGATGGGGAGAAGGAGGGATAGAGGATGGTTAATAGGTATGTGGAAATGCAGTTCAACAGGAGGAACACCTTCTAATAGTCTTATAGCACAGTAGGATAACTATGGTTGACTACAATTTTTTTTGGGGGGGAGAAGGTTGGGGTTTGTTGTTGTTGTTATTGGAATTTGAACTCAGGGTCTATGTGTGCTAGGCAAATGCTCTTCTCCACCTGAGCCATATCTCTAGCCCCTAACTGTACAGTTTAAAATGGCTAGAGGAAATGGATGTGTGGCACAAGTGGTAGAGCACCAGTCTTCAGGAAAAAAAAAAGTGAAAAGCTCTTAGTTCAGGCCCAATACTAGTACTAGATAGACACAGAGAGGAGGAGGGTGGTGGGCCAGTCTACAGGCTAGTAGAGAGGATTTTAAGTGTTTCCAGCATAGGCAATGATATATGTCTGAGGTGACAGGTATGCCAATAACCCTATCTGATCATTACATATTGCACATAGCTATTAAAATGCCATATTGGACCTTATAAACACATATAGTTACTATGTCTCAATAAAAAATAAAAAGTATGGGGGCGGGCTGGGAAGGTGGCTCAGTGGTAGAGCGCTTGTCTTGCATGCTCAAGGCCCTGGGTTCGATTCCTCAGCACCACATAAGCAAAAAGAAAAAAGCCGGAAGTGGCGCTGTGGCTCAAGTGGTAGAGTGCTAGCCTTGAGCTGAAGAGCTGAGGGACAGCGCCCAGGCCCAGAGTTCAGGCCCCACGACCGGACCCCCCCCCCAAAAAAAAAAAAGTATGGGGGCTTGGTGGTAGGGTTCTTGCTTTGCATGCATGAGGCCCTGGGTTCGATTCCTCAGCACCACATAAGAAGAAAAAGCAGGAAGTGGTGCTGTGGCTCAAGTGGTAGAGCGCTAGCCTTGAGTTGAAGAGCTGAGGGACAGTTCCCAGGCCCAGAGTTCAGGCCCCACGACCAACAAAAATAAAAGTATAAAGCAGGGCACCAGTGGCTCCCATTTGTAATTCTAGCTACACAGGAGGCTGAGATCTGAGTATCACAGTTCTAAACCAGCATGGGTGGGAAAGTCCATGAAACTCTTATCTGGAAGTAGACCTATGCCTCAAGTCATAGAGTATTAGCCTTGAAAAAAAAAAAGCAAAGAGACAATGCTCAGGCCCGGAGTTCAAGCTCCAGGACGCTCACAAACTAACTAACCAACTAGTATGTATACTTGTAATTCCAGCTATTTAGGAGAGGTAGGGAGAGATCATGTGTTCAGGACCAGCTTGGGAAAAGTTAGCAAGACTATCTCAAAAACAAAATGCAAACTAAAGAGCTGTGGAGGCAAAGTGCAAGTGGTAGAGTGCTGGCCTAGGAAGCACCATGCCCTGTGTTCAATTCCCAGAACTGCAAATTAGTTAATTTTAAAAGGTAGTTTAAAAAAGTTTCTACTTCGCAATTTATGAAGCAAGGGAATAAAGTCAAAATGTAACAACTAGATGAAATACATTTTTCTCTGATGTTAATACTGTTAGTGTACAAAGGGTTTATTTTGTATGTCCATATAGGCACACAATGTACCTTGATCAAATTCACTCCTGTCACTCTCCCTTATCCCGTCTTCCTACTCCCCAAATCAATCTCAACAAACTTCACTGTTCCATTTGTACATAAAATATTTTGACCACATTTATCTTCCTTTATACCTATCACGAGTACCCACCTCCCAGCGGGGACATGTTTTTAGACAAAATATATTTTAAAGCTCCAAAAGAAATACTTAAAATTAATTCTGAATTCAAGTAAAAATAAATTTAATGCATCTTCAATTCCAAAAAAATGAGTTATTCTAAATTTAAAGTATGAACCCAGCACTGTTACTACTAGAATTCCAAAGGTATTCATTTGCTGAAATGATTGTTGCCACATCTTCACTCTTTCTGTAGACCTCCCATCTAATTACTCATCTAACCCTCTATATGGCAAATCTTTGTGGACGCCATTGGCTCAAACCTGTAATCCTCATTACGCAGGAGGCTGAGATCTGAGGATCACAGTTCAAAGCCGGCCCCAGCAGCAAAGTCCATGAGACTTATCTCCAATTAACCACCAGAAAACTGGAAGGGGCGCTGAAGCTCAAGTGGTAGAGTACTTGTCTTGAGCTGAAGAGCTGAGGGACAGCGCCCAGGCCCAGAGTTCAAGCCCACAACCGACAAAAAAAAAAAAAGATATGCCTGCTTATTTTATACTCAGTCCCTTAAATGTATCCATTCATACACCTTTTAGTCACCATCAGTTAAAAAAAAGGACATATTTATACCACAATCATGCACATAAACCCAATTATGTACAACTATGCATAGATACAATACACAAGCAAAGAATACAATATATCCAACCTGCTAATAATTATTTTCTCTGTAATGTTAACTACCATATTTCATAATATACATTTCTGAATTCTTTCCAATTTTAAACATCTTATAATTTAAAAAAAGAAAAATGAAATATATCAAATGGCTGATTATAAGGAATATAATTAATGTTTAATCTTCAAAGCATGATTATATAAAATCACTATTTACAATGTATACATTTATCTTTAAATGCACCTATGTGCATTTTGGGGGGGGGTGTCAGTCCTGGGGCCTGAACTCGGGCTGTCCTTCAACTGGGTGCTGTCCCTGACCTTTTTTGCTCAAGGCAACCATTTCAGCCACAACTTCAGTTCTAGCTTTTTTGGTGGTTAATTGGAGGGAAGAATTTCATTCACTGTCCTGAGCAGGCTGGCTTTAAAGCATGATCCACAGTTCTCAGCCTCCTCAGGCTGAGAATTACAGGCTTAAGTCATCTATACCCAGCCTTATTTTATACATTCATTTTCATAGAACTTTATGACTACTCTCTCACTATAAATACGTAGCATATAAATAAATATGACTACCAGATGGCATATAAAGAATATAAAAAGCAGTACAACTATTTGAAAACTACCCTCATCTAGCATTCGAAAAACAAAAAAGGATGAAATAATATTTAGGACCAATATCATCCTAAAAAAATAACCATGAGTCTCAAGCATGATTCTAGAAAATCCTGAGACATTTGTGAACATCAAGAGGTATAATAGGGCTGGTGTTTTAACTCAGTAGTAGAATGCTTAGCATGGATTAAGCTTTGAGTTTAATGCAGACCACACACATAGACACACAATGAGGTATTATGAAAAAATACTACAGGATACACTTCAAGAAAGAAGGTATAAAAAGTATATCAAAATGAAATGTTTTTCAACTTCTCAACCAGAGACCTTTGTAGTGATGTAAATATTACAAGTAGCTTAGTTAATTCCATGTAACTTTACACTGATAAATTATTTTTGTGTCTTTACCTCTTAAAAAAAACTTACATATTTAGTAAAGTAAGAAGAAAATAAATTAGCTGAGTATAGACAGTGAGTCATATACCACTTACCATATTTAACACACACAATACAAACTGGTCTACAAAAAAAATTAGCATCATACCCTAAAAAGCCTGATTTGGAGTCATCTAGGTACTATTTAAATAATGAAGATGACAGTCTGCAAAAATTAAGTTCAAGTCGGGCACTGGTGGCTCACACCTGTAATATTAGCTACTCAGGAGGCTGAGATCTGAGGATCACGGTTCAAAGCCAGCCCCAGCAGGAAAGTCTGTGAGACTCTTATCTCCAATTAATCACCAGAAAACCAGAAGTGGTGCTGTGGTTCAAGTAGTAGAGCACTAGCTTTGAGCTGAAGAGCTCAGGGACAGGAACCAGGCCCAGAGTTCAAGAAACACAACTGACCAAA
>NW_012267406.1:855891-879976 GCF_000151885.1 Dipodomys ordii
CTCTACCACTGAGCCACCTTCCCAGCCCCTCACTCTACCATTTGAGACACAATTCAACTTACAGCTTTTTACTGACTGGTTAACTGGAAATAAAAGCCTCAGATTTGTCTGCCCAGGATGGCTTTGAACTACAGTCCTCAGATCTCACCTGCCTGAGTAGTGAAGATTACAGGCACTCAACCACTGGTGCCTGGCTTTTGAAAAGTTTTTCTAAAATGTCATGTCAGTCATATTTCGAGGTTTTATATTTTTCATGACTATAGAAAGGAAAACTGACAGTGTGGTGATCCTGCAGGTAATTTTATGACAGGTGAGAGCTATATCTCATTCATTTTTGTACCTCCAGCAGTTTCAAGCTCACACCATATATTTGTTTTGCTGAAATAATCTATGTTCATTCATTCAGCAAATTCTTACTTGTACCTACTATGTGCAGGTCCTATACTAGATGATAAGGTATTCATTAATAAATTAAGCTATAGTGTCTACCTTTGTAGATCATTTTATAATCTTGGTGTGAGAGACAAACAACTGAAATGAATAAGATAATTAAATCTGTGATAGGTACTGTAAGGGAAATTAATAGGATACAACAAATCCTAAGTAGGAGGAGCATACTTAGAATCGCCAACGTCTTTCAAATCTTTATGAGAATGAAAGGAATCTGATACTTAAACCAGAAAAAACATTTGATAAGCTATCTTCTAAACATAAAGGCAGTTAGTTCCTATTTAGTAATTCAAAAAGTAATTTTCCACTGAAATTTGCAATTTCCAAAATTTTCAATTTAGTGTAATTTTCCAGTCATCTCCAATCTAAATATTGCTAGTACCAAGCACTCTTTATATATGCTTGGGTGTATATACCTACCCTCAAACTGACATTTTTATTAACACACATTTATTAAGAATATCTTCTAAGCCGGGCGCCAGTGGCTCAACGCCTGTGATCTTAGCTACCCAGAAGACTGAGATCTGAGGATCACAGTTCAAAGCCAGCCCAGGCAGGAACATCCGTGAGACTCTTATCTCCAATAAACCACTAGGAAACCAGAAATGGCGCTGTGGCTCAAGTGGTAGAGCACTCGCCTTGAGCTGAAGAGCGCAGGGACAGAACCCAGGCCCAGAGTTCAAGCCCCACCACCGATTAAAAAAAAAACAGAAAAAAAAAGAATATCTTCTACATAATTCAAAGTTATTAGAATTGAAGAAAATTAATATTTATAGAGGGCCAGCACTTACTGTATTAAACAGAAAGTTTTCAAGAGCTATACTATAAAATTATCACATTTAACTCAAATTCTGTGGAAGTAGACGGTATTTTTTCAATTGTGCATTTGTGAACAGCAACATTAAATATTAGAGGGAAAGATAAGAATAGAAAGACATTATTCTGGCTAACTCATTTCAGTCTGTAGTCTCTCTCAAACAGATCCAAGAAGCTCAAATCAAATTCAGGAAAGGAATTATAAACCAGAATTATGTTTTACTAATTTTCATTGTGAAATATATTATCATACTAATCATATTTCTAAGTATACAGATCCCAGCATGCCAAGGATATACAGCCTTTCAAGTGAACATAATCCTTATTTGCATCTGTACATAAAAATTTACTATTAGAAAGGTAAATATCCAAAAGAATAAATGTCTGATGAATATAGAATTGGATAAAGGTACTGAGATCTTTCAGAGTGGCCTTAGCCAGGACTGAATATTTTCTGACCCATCAGCAAAGATTACCTTTCTAATTACCAGAATTATCAAGAAGTACAGATAATGTGTCTTTCTACTTTGTACAGCATGTGTAAACATTGCCAAATTCTCCTTTTCAACCTCTTTTTCAATGTTCAGTGCTGACCATCCATTCCATTTCTGCAGCTACAGCCTTTCTTTAGATATGTTAATGTCACCTATTGAATTCAATTAAAAAAATTTCAAAGTGCCTTACAATGTGCTTGAGCACTATATTAGGTACCAAATATACAAAGTTAGAGCAGATACAAGCCACATCTCCAAGATTTCATCTCCTACTGAAGAAGACCTACCCTTCCTTGGGTTTTACCTGGGAGAGTACCTATCTTTTAAAAATATCTTCTTTATTTATCTAATTTTATCCTTTCTGCAAGGGCATTATTTAATTGTTTGAGCTCTAGAAATACTTTACCATTGCCTTTACATACCAATTACAAGGCGTGCTTGTATAGAAGTAACTCAAGTTCTGGAGAGCTGAGGAGCTTGCCTGAAATCACAAGTTAATAAATAGTAGAGACAACATTCAAATTCTAGATCTTTCTGACTCCACGGATCACACAATTTTACCTCTATTCCACTCAGTCTCTAGAAAGTAAAAAACTCTGAGATAGAGGAAAATGTGTAGTGCTAAAGACAGTTCCTCTAATTCAATTACCATGTCCACCAAACTAAAATACAAAAATATCAAGTTACAAATTAGTTTAGTTTTAAAATATCTGATTAACTACTAGACCCCCAAATTTAGTAAGCCAGAAGTGAGTAATCTTCAACTCTTTGCTATTTAGTACTCTTTGAAAACAGAATCAAACCAGACCACCTATCTAGTTAAAAGCTGCAATCTCAACAAAAATATATTTTTATATATTAAATGTATTTATTTATATTTAATATACTTATCTAATATATTTAAATTTTACCTTATACCATTAGATTTAGTAAAGCATACTGAAAAAATAAGAGTAAACGAAGAGTAAACAAAGTAAAATGTAAAATGCAAATGTAATGTAAAAATGTAAAAGGTATACTACTGGACCACCCCAAATCATCTAAAAGGTTTACATATTTAGTTGATAATATTTTCATTTATCCTGAACTACTGAAAAGAAGTATTTCTTAGCCTATTGTTCTGTTTCTTATTTTTCTCATTACAATCAATGACAGATCACTGAACAATGAAATTCTTAAACACAAATCCTAGGGTTCAAGTAAGAAAAATGTGATGAATTAGGAAAGGGAACAGGAAATGGAGAAGAGAGACTATTATTAAGCAGGAATGTATCAAGAATATAAACACCAGAAACTGAAAATCATCGAGCAGGAAATCCTGAAATCACATGAGAAGCAGGAAAATGAAATTTAAAAATAAATGAAAAAGGAGTAAAATGGAAACGCCCAACAAAGCTTGGAGAGGGAAAGGTCAATGAAAAAGCCTTTAGATACAAGTCTGTTTAAAAAATTAAATAAGACACAATAAAATAACTCTGTGTCAGCTGAGGGAGTACTTTCACTTTGTAGTTATGTTTTCCTTAACATTTCCTCAATAATCACATGAACTTCTACTGCCAAAACATAATTTTCTCCTAAAATACATAATCAAGTATTTACAATGATCACAGATGTTTATTTCTTAACAAGAAAACAGTGCTTTCTATCCACAATTAATATATACCATCTGAAGTAAATTGATCTTACCCATTAATGTTGCCAAAAGACACAAGGAGTACATCTCTTTGTCAGTTTGCTCTAGAAGTTCTTTAGATGACAGTTTACCAGTAACAGCAATCTCCTCTTGGTTCACAGTGTGGGCTGAGTGTGCTGCAGCAGACTGACCACCTTCTGCTTTGCTTTTTAGAATATCTATTGTAATTCTGTCACCATGCTGTAAAGGAACAGGCTCCTTTTCCTTGCCTGCCTGTGGTGGCATTAACTCTTTAGGAGGAAAGCCATATCGAATGCACTGCAAATATGGAGGAATGTTGAATTCTCTGGCTATACTTTCCTGAAGTTCAAAAAAGGTTGTTGAAGACTTAAGTGTGACCATGGACTGTCGTCCATCATTAGTTGTTATCCGGATCTTCTTCTCCTTGGAAGTTGTAGGTGAATAGGGAGCCTTGGTAGGGGTAGCCGGTGCAGAGGATGGACCATCACGAATGGCACTGGGAGAAACAGTCCTAGGTTGCCCTTTTTGTTCTTGTTTTAACTTTTCTGTTTTCCGTTTCTGCATTGCAGAAGCTTGCTCTGTAATATTATGTTGAATAGTTCTTTCAGTTTTACTCATGTTTAACTCTTCCTTGTGCAAAGTTTTTGTTTTCTGCCCAGTAAGAATAATTTTAGTAGGGAGCTGAGACTCTTCTTGCGGTTGCACATCTCCAACTCTTTGGGCATGAGCACCATCTATGTTTACAGGCGTATAATCATCAGGATTCTTTTTGGCAGTTTGATGCAATATAGTGTGGACAACTTTCTGAACTAGGATTTCACTCCCAAATTCACCTGGAAAGTGCTTGGTAACAAGTTTCATTGCAACATCATAAACATTACTATTCAAAGATTGATCACTTTCATATTGGAACCAATATACTGTTTCTCTGACCACTCTTCCTCCCCATTCCAAAGTAATAGGGAAAGCCTCTGGTAGATTGTCATACTCTTTACCATCCCAAAAGTGTTTGAATCCACAACCACATTTGCCACCAGTGGATCTAGAATTAGTTCTGTCTCCATCCAAATACACAATAGATCCATCTCCTCTGACCCTTCGCACAGATGAGCCATGGCACCAATTACAAGCTGTTAAATTGCTCAATCCATAGTCTGGTACCAGAATATCTTTCAATTGGTCATATGAGCAAACCAAATTGTTCAAAGGAAAGCTGTAATTTTTGTCAGGTCTCAGTTGTCCATGAGTACTTTTTGCCAGGTTATACAGTTTCCCTCCTGGAGCCAACCACTCTGGAGGAACATGAAGTTCAGAAAGGGCACCACAAAGCAAGCATTTGTGAAGGCGATTATCCATTACTGCTTTTTTAGCAGCTGCCGTTACTTCTTCAGGCTGAACTCCTATCACACCAGTCCTTCTGTAGAAATACTGATGGACATCAGCTACCAGACTAGGATGGATACCGTGTTTGTCCATAAAGACTTCTTCCATAGCAGCAACAAGTCTAAGTAAGTATTTATCTTGCAAACTTCTGTCTCCTCCAATAACACAACCACCATCCTCCTCAAGTTTGATATACTTCTTAATAAGATCTTGAGGCACACCCCATGCTTTCGGGAGCAAATTCATAGGCAATTTGGGCAAAGCAGCCCCTTTTATGCCTACTAGGGGAATATAATGGTTTCTACCAGAGCTACTCCACGCAATACAGATTGGTTTGTTCAAATGACCATCCCTTCCAGTACACTTTTCTGCGGGTATGAGCCCAGGCAGAAAGGTGGCTGAATAATCACCAGAGCTTCTCATGCCGCTGAGGGAATCTAACAGGATTATAGGTCGATGTAACACATTAGCAAGGCCAAATATGTGGATGTTCCTCAGGCCTAAGGGCACACCCTCGGGTGGCACAAACAGGGGATCACATTCATTAATAATGTCCTCCCACTCGGCAGCATCAATAAAGTCATGGAACAGAGCTTGATATTGGGCCAGGTGCTGCTGAAAGTGCTGTTTGAGATTCTCTCTCAGGGCATGCCAGAAGAGTTCCCGGCCTACTAGGGCCCGAGACACAGCATGCACTAGGCAGTGTCCATCCCCATCCACATGCACTGGAATGAGGCATTCCTGACTTTTATTGGCCCGCTTGATATCCTCAAGAGTGTCATGCAAATAGAGGAGGCTCCCGGAACGGTCCTTGCCGTAGCCCACCGTGTTCACATGCTCTGGCTCTATGAGGAAGGCACGGTCGCCCAGTAAAGCGCAATCGAACAGTTCGCCCTGGTTCATGTCCCGGAGCAGCTTAGCCCGACCTGTCTGTTTGTCCATTCCATAGCGAGCCAATATGGGCGACAACAATTTACAGTGGTAGTTAGAGAGGCCCATCACCTTTACCAGTTCCGTGTTCTTCTTGGGCGCCCCCGTCACCCCGAGCAGCGCGTTCCGCAGCAGGTTGTGCAGTACTACGTCCGGGTCGGTCACCTCCTCCACCCCCTGCAGCTGGTGTTGCTCGTGCCGCTGTCCGCACTCGGTACACTCGATGCTGACAGAACCGGAGGCCGGGAAGAACAGGCGCGCCTGACACTTGGGATCCGGGCAGCTCCCGGAAAGGATTCTCCGGTCTCTCCTCTTGGAGAGCCCCCCTGGAGCGGCTGCCGCCGCCGCCACGAACGACGGACTGTGCGGAGCCTCGGGGGGAGGCGGCGGCGGCGGCAGCGGAGGCGGCGGCGGTGGCTGAGACATAGCTCTTGGCTCTTGAGTCTCGCTCCCGCGTCCCAAGCGACCCTCAAAGGCTCATAACCCAGACCCCAACCGGCCCGACTCGATCCGGTCCAGGCCCAGCGCGAACTACTTTCCTTTCCCTACCAGCTCCTCCTTCTCTTCCTAAGCAAAAGCGGAAGCGCCGGACGTTGTTTCTCTTCTTACTTCTCCACTGCCGTAGCCGTTGCCCCGAACGTAACGGCCACCACCCCAGCCGCACTCACACTCACTCACTCTCGCTCTCTCCCTCAGCTACACTGATATACACGCCCTCACCGAGACCACGCAGGCGCAGCTTCCGCTTTACCCTCTGGGAATTAGAGTCTTCCGGTCTCCTTATTGCCTATTAGGTATAGTGAAGTATTAGTCCGAAAAGAACTACAAATACCATAATGCCAAGCGGTTCGGCGCCCGTGGAAAGGAGGAAGAGGAAGGCGATCGGCTGGGAGGACGAAAGGAAGATGGTGATTCGTGTGGCCTTCTGGGAATTGTAGTTTTAATTAGCTTTCCTTTGTCGTCTTAGCCACACTCTATGGCTCACGCGGAAGAGCCCAAGAGACCACATTTCCCAGAATGCCACGCGTCCCGTCCAGGAGTGCTCTCCCTCCCCTTCCCCCCTGGGCAAAGGGGAGGATGCGGGGACGCTTGGTGAAAACAGAATTAAAGGCCGTAGGTGTTGTAGCGGAGGGTCTGAAGTTCACGACTACTAGAAGGGGAGGGGAGTGGAAAGGCTGTCAATGAAGGAGGTACCGTAAATAAACGTCCAGGGATATGGCGGGCCGGGAAAATGGATGGAATGGTCTACTCCAGGCCATAATATAGGTCATAATGTAGGGGGAGAGGGGATAGTCGGTTGGTTCTTGGGCAATCTCTTAAGGGTTTTTGTTTTTTTGTTTTTTGCTTTTCTTCACTTCCTTATTCTCCTTCCGGTCAAGGTTCTTGGGCCACCTCTTCTGCCTTTTCCTCCTCCCTTAATGGTAATCGTCGAAGCGCCATTTGGTTTCTAGTTCCATGTTTTTACAGTTTACAGTACAAAGAATATCTTGGATGTCCTTAGAATTTAATACACATATTTTTTTAAACTGGAAATTTTTTACAACCGTCCCACAGACTGTAAGATAGACTCTAATAAAGCGTTATCACTGTCAGTTTGTACCTAATAATTGTCTACAATGGTCTCCAAAAATGTGTTTGAAAGAGTAATCCTTCAAGTGTTATTTTCTCGCCAGTTTTCCTTCACCTTATGCAAAAGTAATGCTAATATATCTTAATTATAGGATAGGTAATATTACTACTTTGGAGGTTTTTTTTTAAGTAAAGTTTTCTTCAAATAATTCAGGCAGGAGAACTTATTTTTACAATGACCTCTGACAGAAGTTTGTAACTACATAGATTGGTCTTAGAACTAATTTTTAATTGGATGCTTGCAAGTTAAGAAATTGAACATAATCTTTCTGACACCTGTGGTTGAGAAGGCCTAACTTGTAATGAAACTTTCAAGAAATTGAACATGGTCTCTCCCCCCCCCCCACCCAAGGATGAAAAGATATACCTATAATGAAACTCTTATTTTTGTCAACATACTGTAAGAATTGACTTTTTAAAGCATTGGAACAAATGAAACGACAGCAGTCTGAAGTTCTAAAATTGTTATGCACTTTTATGTTATACAGATCTATATTCTCCTTATTGATGGTACATATTAAGAGATACTTTTTGTTGTTGTTGTTGGTCATGGGCTTGAACTCTGGACCTCGGCACTGTCCCTTAGCTCTTCAGCTCAAGGCTAGCGCTCTACCACTGAGCCACAGCGCTACTTCCTGATGGTACATATTAAGAGTGAAGTAGGTTTTTAAAAATTGTACCTGTATGCCTCATTCTAAAATGTGCCTTCAAAAATGACCACTTTCCACCCCACTGAAGAAAGGAGAAGCCTTTCTCTCGTTTGAAACATTAAATATACTTGACTGACTCACTTTTCAATTCTCCATGTGTAACCTTGATTTGTTGGAAGTATTCTTTCCTAAAATCCCCATGTTTCCTCTTCCAAATTTTATGCTTGCTCAAAATTAATTATACATAATTAACCTCCCCCCCCCCCTACCAGTACTGGCATTGAATTCAGGTCTTTGAACTCTCACTTGGCTTTTTCACTCAAAGCTGGCACTCTATAGCTTGAGCCATGTCTCCAGATAGAAAAAAAGAAATTATAAATACTATGGAAATTTATTGAGGGCTTTCTCTATAGGAGAGGTGGGCTTTGGTATATTAATATTTCAAGCTTTCCTGTAAGATAGGTAGACAGTTTTTATTTTACAAATTACATTTACCTCCAAATGGTTAACATTAATGTCCTTTTCATTACCACCCAGCTAGTAAGTAGCAGCACTGGGCTTCAAAGCAAGGTTTTCTTTGTTCAGCACTCACTCTTGCCACTGTATCACAGCAGCTTAGTAACTCCAGCCAAGAAGTGAGAATAAATTGGTAGCTAATAGCTAACCATGGCTTTGATGTGTTTTTGTTAGGCCACCAGCAATTTTACTTTGTTTTTATTTTATTTTTTATTTTTTTTTTTGGGTCCGGTAGTGGGGCCTGAACTCTGGGCCTGGGCGCTGTCCCTCAGCTCTTCAGCTCAAGGCTAGCGCTCTACCACTTAAGCCACAATGCCACTTCTGGCTTTTTTCATTTTGCTTATGTGGTGCTGAGGAATGGAACCCAGGGCCTCAGGCATGCAAGGCAAGCGCTCTACCACTGAGCCACCTTCCCAGCCCCTTTGTTTTTATTTTAATGTAGATGTTTTGGTCAGTAGCCAGCACTTGAAGGTGTTAGATTAGTCCATTTTGAGATAGGTTAACTGCCTGGCCCCAGAAACTCATTTCCATACCAGGCAATAACTGTTTTTTTCTATTCTTTTTCTTTTTTCTTTTTTTTTTTCCTTTGGTCGGTCGTGGGGCCTGAACTCTGGGCCTGGGTGCTGTCCCTCAGCATTTCAGCTCAAGGCTAGTGCTCTACCACTTGAGCCACAGCGTCACTTTTGGCTTTTCCTGCTTCTGTGGTGCTGAGGAATTGAATCCAGGGCCTTATGCATGCAAGGCAAGCACTCTACCACTGAGCCACCTTCCCAGTCCGATTTTTTTTTCCTTTTTGATGGTACTCAGAGCCTCACATTTACTAAGAGGCTTTTTCTGCCCCTAGAGCACCATCCTCTTAAAAGGCTCATGGAAAGTGTAGCTAAAGTGGTAGCCAACCTCTGCAAAGAAAACCAACCAAGACACCAAGGCCCTGAGTTTAACCCCAGTACTGGCAAGGGGAAAAAAAGGCTCATAGATTACGCAGAAAAGTTGATGTAGGAGTATTTCAAGTTTGAGACAAATCTAGGCTACAGTGCAACTTGGAGGCCAACCTTGCCTACAGTGCAAGAGTATCTCAAAAGGAGAAGAAAAGGAAGGGAGAGAGGGAGGGAAGGAAAAAATACCCAAATGTGGAAGAAGGACTTTAATGAACAAGAATTGTATTCAGGGAGAAATACTGGTAGTATTTATCTTTGTATAAAGATGAGAGGTGTATATACAGAGCTGATGCAGATTATTCCTTCACATAGAAGTTCTAAAACTTTAGCAAGCATGAGAATCATATGAAAGGCATGCAAAATCATAGATTGCTGTGTGGCACACCCAGATGAGTATGTCTCATTACAATTTACATTTCTATCAGGTTCCTGGTTGCTGCTACTAGTCCAAAGATCACACTTTGAGACTTGCTTAACAAATTGTTAGCACTTCAAGGAAAGATCTTGTTACTGTGTTTCTCTTGTTTTAAACACAGAAAGAATTGGTTGTCTTAGACTATTTAGAAAACAAGTTAAAAAAACCTAAAATACCTGTTATCAATTAAGGTTACAATTACTAATGTTTTTGCTAGTACACTCAGGCTCTTTAAGTAAGTGAATACATAGTACGATCAGAATTGCAGCTGAATACTGGTGGCTCATGCCTATAATCCTAGCTACTCAGGAGTCTGAGATCTGAGGATTGCAATGCAAAGCTTGCCAAGGCAGTGAGACTTTTATATCTAATTAGCCATCAAAAATGCTGAAAGTGAAACTATGGTTCATGTGGTAGAACTCTAGCCTTGAGCACAAAGCACAAAGTGTACAAGCCCTGCGTTCAAGCTCCAGGACCAACACAAAAAAGAAGGAAGGAAGGAAAAAGAAAGGAGAAGGGAAGGAAAGGGAAGGGAAAGGAAGGGGAGGGAGGGAAAAAGAAAAGAAAGAGAAAGGAAGAAAGAAAAAAGAAAAAGGAGGGGCTGGGAAGGTGGCTCCGTGATAGAGCACTTGCCTTGCATGCATGAGGCCCTGAGTTCGATTCCTCAGCACCACATAAGCAAAAAGCCAGAAGTGGTGCTGTGGCTCAAGTGGGAGAGTTCTCCACTTGAGCTGAAGAGCTGAGGGACAGCTCCCAGGCCCAGAGTTCAGGCCCCATGACTGGACCCCCCCCAAAAAAAGAAAAGAAAGAAAGGAAGGAAGGTAAAAGAAAGCAAGCTCAGGGACAGCACCCAGGCCCTGATTCAAGCCCCAACACTGACACCCCCCAAAAAAAAGAAAAGAGAAAGAAAGGAAGGAAGGAAAAAAAGAAAAATTGTAAGAAAATTTAAGGGCCAGAGAAATGTTAATGTCCAACCATTTAATGACACTTTTTTATTTTGTTTTGCATTTTTAATATTAAGCATTTTCTAAGCTACAAAAAAATCAGTGTTTTCTAAACTAAAAAAAAAAAGAAATCAGAATTGTACCATCATTGTAATAATAGCTATTAACACCTGTGGAGCATCTGTTCAGCACCAAGGTCTTTTTATGTATTTACTTAATCTAATCTAATATAATACCCTTATGAGGGATCTACTGGTAACATCATTCCTGTTTGGAAGGTAAAGAAGCTGAGGGACATAGAGCCTAGTAATCTGTTCAGGGTCTCACTGCTTATAAGTACCATCAATAGCATCTACAAGGCAATCTGTTTGGAGCCTGTGCACCTAACCATGGTACTGTACTGGCTCTTTGACTGTACATAATATTTTTAATTTGTATTGCTTTATCACATCGTGAACAGAATTGCTGCTATTGTCTTGTTCAACTGTAAATTAAAGCCTATCTTCTTTTCAAATAGTTCGAACATTTAGGCTGGAGGCATAGTGTAAGTAGTACAACACATGTTTAACAAGCCTGAGGCTCTGAGTTCAAAATCCCATGTCACTTTGCCCCAATAAAGAAAACAAAACAACAATAGGACTGGATGTGAGCATAGCTGAAGAAGTAAAATAGGGATACAGGTTGACTCATTGTAACAATGAGATGTACAAGATGCTATGTAGTTGTAGTTGTGGAGGTGGGAGGGAAGAGAGAGTAGGGGAGAAACAAAGGAGGAGGTAACAATGCTTAATAGGAAATGTACTCATTACTTTGCTCATGTAGCTGTAACAGTATTTTTACAATAAAAAAGGTATTTTAAAAAAATAAAAAATAATTTTTTTTTAAAAAAGCCAGCCCAGACTAGAAAGTCTGTGAGACTCTAATCTCCAATAAACCACCAGAAAACTGGAAGTGGTACTGTGGCTCAAGTGGTAGAGCACTTGCCTTGAGCTGAAGAGGGACAGCGCCTAGGCCCAGAGTTCAAGACCCATGACTGACCAAAAGAAAAAAAAAAAGGAAAAAAAGAACTGTCTTCAGTGATATGAGGAAAATGTCATGATTGTATGGTCCGAGATGGAGGCCATAGCCACATGTGGCTGGTACAGCTGGGGTTTGTTGATTTTAACTAATTTTAATTAAATGTAGCCATATATAACTAGCACAGATTCAGGTCCTTAAAGGTCACATTAAAAACATCCTAGAGTTGGGTGCAGGTGGCTCACCCCTGTTATCCTAGGTACTCAGGTGGCTGAGCTCTGAGGATCATGGTTTATGGTCATGATCATGAATCATGGCTCAAAGCCAGCTCAGGCAGAGTAATCCATGAAACTCATAAAAGCCAAAAGTGGAGTTGTGGCTCAAGTGGTAGAGTACTAGCCTTGAGGGGGGAAAAAAAAGTTCTGGGACAGTGCCCAGGCTCAAAAATGAACTAAGTAAAAATGACTAGATAAATACATTGAGTTCCTGAACTAGGAATTTCACCTATCTTTCTTTAAAGTATACCCACTGCTGTTTTCTAAGATAGTAATCACTATAACATGCATGACCTATATGATCCAGCAGCTCCTCACTGCTACTATTTCCCTATAACATCCAAGTGCATTTCTGTCTCAGGGCCTTTGCACTGCTCTTTTGCCTAGAAAACTTTTCCCAGAAGAATTCATGTATGGATCTGTTCCAGACTGAGTTCCAGGGAGCTGTCTTGTCTAAGCAGCTTCTAAAACAGCAGCTTTATCCTTTTCTCCCTCATCCCACTCATTTTCTGAACATCTGTGATCATTATCTGAAGTTATATAATTACTTGTCTGTTGTCCTCCTTCCCCACTAAGACTGTAACTAAAGCTGTTCGTAAGGGCAGACAGTTAATTGTTGGATTCCTGTGCCAGGTACATAATACACCCAATAAATATTGTTGAATGAATGGTTGTCATCTATGGCGTCTATGGTGTGTCTCAATCCAACACCAAACGTTAAGTTCCTTCAAGAAGCCATAATTCTCTGCTAGAAGTTCTTTAATATTGTGTTATATTCCTTCTTTCTTTCTTTCTCTCTTTTTTTCTTTTTCTTTCTCTCTCTCTTCCTCACTTTCTTCCTCACTTTCTTCTTTCTTTCTTTCTTTTGTTTTTTTGGGTCCGGTTGTGGGGCCTGAACTCTGGGCCTGGGCGCTGTCCCTCAGCTCTTCAGCTCAAGGCTAGCGCTCTACCACTTGAGCCACAGCGCCACTTCCGGCTTTTTTCTTTTTGCTTATGTGGTGCTGAGGAATGGAACCCAGGGCCTCATGCATGCAAGGCAAGCGCTCTACCACTGAGCCACCTTCCCAGCTCCCTTTCTTTCTTTCATCAGTTGTGGGGCTTGAACTCTGGGCCTGGGTGCTGTCTCTGAGCTCTTCAGCTCAAGGTGAGCACTCTATCACTTGAACCACAGAGACACTTCCAGTTTTCTGGTGGTTAATTGGAGATAAGAGTCTCACAGACTTTCCTGCCTGGCTGGCTTTGAACCATGATCCTCAGATCTCAGCCTCCTGAGTAGCTAGGATTACAGGCATAAGACACTGGCACCTAGCTTTATATTCTGTCTTGATTACTTAGTTTTTGTATTAAATTTAATGCTAGTCTGAAGCATTTATGATTGTCTGGATGAGCACTCTAAAGCATATAGTTTTGAGTGCTTGAGTTCACATTGAGCTTAGGATTTTGGATCAGTTGATAGAAAAGCACATAGAGGTTTCATAGTCATTGTAATAAAGGAAAGAGTTTGGAGAATAAAAGCCTCACATGTTTGATAGCTGGATGTGGCAAATTCAGCCAGCAGTGTAACTATCAGTGCCTTTTTCCCTTATTAAAAAGGAAATTGCAGGGCTGGGAAGGTGGCTCAGTGGTAGAGCACTTGCCTTGCATGCATGAGGCCCTGGGTTCGATTCCTCAGCACCACATAAGCAAAAAGAAAAAAGCCGGAAGTGGTGCTGTGGCTCAAGTGGTAGAGCACTAGCCTTGAGCTGAAGAGCTGAGGGACAGCGCCCAGGCCCAGAGTTCAGGCCCCATGACCGGACCCAAAAATAAATAAATACATAGATAAATAAATAAATAAAAAGGAAATTGCACAGAGCATGAATTCATACATATACCTATATTCACAACAACCTTGTTGTTGCAAATAAAGAGGTAATAAAAGAGAAAGTGTTTTTTGATTCTCAACAATTACCTTATCCAGATTTCAAATACCCCAAAATACTTTGCACATGTGTGTGTGTGTGTGTGTGTGTGTGTGTGTGTGTGTGTGTGTGTGTGTGTTGGTCCTGGACCTTGAACTTGAACTCAGGGTCTGGGCACTGATCCTGAGCTTTTTTGCTTAATGCAAAAAAGTGTTCTACTACTTGATGGTTAATTGGAAGTCAGACTTCAACGGATTCTCCAGCCCATTCTGGCTTTGAACCATCATCTTTAGATCTCAGCCTCCTGAGTAGCTAGGATTATAGGTGTGAACTATCGGTGCTTTACAAAAATACTTTATTTTAAAGTAAGACTGCTTACAGAATCATCAGGTGGCATTTAAAAAAAATTGACATTCCAGGATTTTGTAGTGGCAGGATTCTTAGTAGAATACAACATGTACTGAGTATAGTGCCTCAGTTTTATAATCTTAGCTATTTGGTGAATACCTTTTGAGGTCGGAAAGACACAAAAGTTCATGAGAGTCCATCTCAAGAAATGGCTGGGTACAGTGGTGCACACCTGTCATCCCAGCTGCAGGAGAAGCACAGTGGCTGGCCATGCCTATCATTCCCAGTGACAGGGGCATGCCCAAGTTGGAGGCTGGCAGCCCAGTCCTGTCCTGGCATAACTCAAAAACAACCAATGTAAAAAAAGGCTAGAAGCATGGTTCAAGCAGTAGCTGAAATTTTGGTACCACTAAATAAATAAATAATAAATGATATGCTTTTGAACTAACAATGAAAGACCTAGAAGTTACTAAAACAACACATTTGTGCAAATATGTGTTATTTACACTGGTATTTTTAAGCATACAGACATATAGCCAGGCACCAGAGGCTCATGCCTGTAATCCTGGCTACTCAGGAGGCTGAAATCTGAGCTTCACAGTTCAAAGCTAGGCAGGGTAGGGAAGTTCATGAGACTCTTACCTTCAATTAACCATCAAAAAGCCCGAAGTGGAGCTGTAGCTCAAGTGGTAGAGTGCTAGCCTTGAGATAAAAAGTTCAGGGACAGCACCCAGGCCCTCAGTTCAAGCCCCAGGACCAGCACACAAAATAAAACCAAAAACATTTAATAATAAAATGGGAAGTTGAGTCTTTTTGATTTTTTAAACAGGGTCTTGCTGTGTAGGCCATGTTATCCTTAATTTGATCCTCCTGCCTTCACCTCCTAAGTGGGCCACCACAACCGAAACAAAGTTGAATCCTAATAAACCTAAGCTTATAATTAAATTAACACTAATTTCAAATCGCAAGTCCAAAAAATGTCATGGAGTAGGAGAATGCTTATCATAGTTATATTACCTTTGCCTCTTCCTTTTTTTCTTGGAACCTAAAGGGTACTTTTAAAATGAGAAAAAGTAACGTTTAAGTGTCTAGTCAAGCACTTAAGCACCTGTATTTTTCCAGTAACAGTTCTGAGTATTTATACAGAAGATTTCCCTCTCGTTCTAAGCCAGTTAGCTCTGTTCCTTAAATGCAGTCTAATTCTTTTTTGTTAGTATAACATAAAAATCAGAAGAAGTCCCTGACACCCTGTTTTGTTTCTCTTCCCACCACACTTTTCGTAGTTGTGAGGCTTATTCTGAACTATCCATTTCCTCTTTTATTTTTTTAACTTTTGTGGTGTTGAGGGTCAGACCAAGGATCTTACACATGCTAGGCACATGCTCCACCACTTAGCTACATCCCAGCCCTTTTTTGTATCTATAGTTGCATGAATCATATTTTAATAAGAAAAGAGCAAAACTACAAGCCTTCATGCTTTTTTTTTTTTGGTTGGTTGTGGGGCTTGAACTCTGGGCACTGTCCCTCAGCTCTTCAGCTCAAGGCAAGTGCTCTACCACTTGAGCCACAGCACCACTTCCAGTTTTCTGGTGGTTTATTGGAGTTAAGAATCTCATGGACTTTCCTGCCCGGTTAGCTTTGAATCGAGATCCTCAGATCTCAGCCTCCTGAGTAGCTAGTATTACAGGTGTGAGCCACCAGTGCCTGCCCCTTCATACACTTTTTACCTGCAGATCATCCTCATAAATCCTTTCATATTATTGTAAGATATAAGTGCATTGTAGTAATTATGTGTGAGAATTTGAATTCAAGGCCATCACAAATGGATTTTATTTTGATGGGCAGTTGTTTATTGGGGGAAGCTGTGTGTGTACTAAATTACACCATCAGCACTAGGTGTCAATAGATCACATCAGAGAATGCTTCAAAAGTTAAGCAGGGATAAATACATGGTACATCCTTCACAGAGGCACCTCTCACACAGCATTTTCCTATTCATATACTAACCTCCACATGGTCTGGCACTTGGATTTGGCAGTGTGTACAACATGAATTCTATGGGTATTAATAGGCATCAGATTGAAGGAAAGGTTTGGTTTTTTTCTTTTTTGTTGATTGTGGGCCTTGAACTCATTGCCTGGGTGCTGTTCCTGAGCTTTTTTTGTTCAAGGCTAGCACTATCACACTTTGAGCCACAGCGACTTTTTCTAGTTTTCTGGTGGTTTATTGGAGATAGGAGTCTCACAGTCTCCTACCTGGGCTGGCTTTGAACCACTGTTCTTAGACCTCAGCCTCCTGAGTAGCAGGATTACAGACTTGAGCCATTAGTGCCCAGTGAAGGAATTTTTTTTTCAAATGTAAGCTAGTTTTATTTTTTTTCCACTGGAGGAGTTCTGACCATTTTTTGTGCTTGATGACATTTTGACTTCACAAAAAACAACAGGGATGACTCCAGGATGTCTAATGACAGGAGTCTGTCCAGAGTCTGCTTTGAGCATAAAACGTTTTAGAAGTTATAATAGCTTGGTTTACATGTTTTATTTGGACTGTGTATTTAGTAGTGATCTGAGGGTGCTGAGAGATAGACATAATAGATGCTCTAAGCCATCTCATGTCACTAGTACTTGTAAGTAGCATTTCCATATTTCTCTGAATAACTTTGAGTCTTTATCTTACTGAGATGAAATATCTGAGGCTGGGTAACTTTATAGAGCTGGAATCTTAAGGACTTTTCTGAGAGGGCTTGTCTCATGTCAATCTAGATCTTGGCCTCTCAGGTTGCTAATATTACAGGCATGGACCACCAGCACTTAACTGAATATGTATCGTTAATAAAATATAGAGAACTGCCAGGCACCACTGACAGTATATGAATATACGTATGTGTTTACATATATGAGGATAGCTATATGTGTGTGTGTATGAGGAAGAGAGAGGAGAGAACATTTAATGTGGTATACTATACATTAAAAATCATTGTTTATAATTTAATGAAAAATTTATAGTGCTTTTTTACTATAGTGTTTACTCCTAAAGAAACAAGAAATATGTGGAAAGCTTTTTCTATTGTTTATATTGATAATATTGAAAATGATGAGGGTCTGCTTAAATTAATCATATTTCTATGAGATACCTCTCAGTCATTAAAATGATGTTGCAGAGAGAAAAATGTTGAGTACTTTTAATAACTCACTATACTAAAAAGCATATTAATTACTTGTACTAAGGCAAATAGTATTCCAGTATGATGGATATCATTATTCCCATTTATAGTCAAGAAAACATTCAAGGTAAAAAAAATTTTGATAGCTACTAAAGTGAGGTTGTTAGAATTCAATCCCTGCTTTAATTCTTCAGTTACAACCATTGATATGGAAAATACCATTTCTGATAATGAATTGTTTTTAAGCATTCTAACATCAAAATAAAAAAATGCAGTCCTTCATTCTCTAAACGACTATGGTTCCTATTTTTTTCTAAAAGAAATCTACATTTGTAAATGCTTTCATTGATTTTTGAGTTTGACTAGAAAGACAAACTGGGTAGAGCACAGGTATTCATGGTTGGCCTTCAACACCAGACAATTGATTCTGTATGTGATGACTGAAACACTAGTAAAGAGGCCAATTGTCTATTTGAGTCCCAGCTGTGTTCTTTACCAGTTGTTTGAACCTGAGCAACTTGTTGTCCCTATTCTGTCCATGTTTTCATCTATAAAATGAAGGTGATCATTGTATCTCTCTAAAGTTGTGTTGAGGATTAAATGCTTAGGTGCCTCAAGCGGTAAAAGCTCAATGGTGAGCACTACCTGTTACTATTATTAGATATATGTGCAGAGTTGGGGAATTAAAGAGAAAAGAGCACTCACTATGTGTCCCAGTTTCTCCATGAGTTAGGTTGTTTTTTTGTTTTTGTTTTTGTTTTGGGTGATTGGCGGGGAGGGGAATTGTTTTGTTTTGCAGTACAGATTTTTAATTTAGGGTTTCACAAACTTGCTAGGCAAATATTCTATCATAGAGCCACTCCTCCAGCCCTTTTTAGCATTGGTTATCTTTGAGAGAGGTATAAGCGTGGACTGTGATCTGCCCATTTTAGGCTCACATCTTAGCTGGAAAGACAGGTGCACACCATTACACCTGGCTTCTTCTGCTGAGATGGGGTTTCTATTCAGTATGGCTTAGAACTATAATTTTCTCAATCTCAGCCTCTCAAGTGGCTAAGATGACAGGTGTGTCACTGGGTTCAGCTATTAGTTAAGAAAGGATTTCTCATGTGTGCCTGGGCTGGCCTTGAATGGTGATCCTCCCAATCTCAGCCTCTATATAAGACTGCAGTCCTGATCTACTGAAACCCAGACTATTGGTTATTTGTAGTCTTTTTTATATAAGTGACACGATGGCACTGGAAGTTGCCTGAGGAGATAGCAAAATGCTAAGTGCAAAACAAAAGGAGAGATGAAAAAAAGAGAAGGGCTGTAGTGGCTCACACCGGTAATCCTAGCTACTCAGGAAGCTGAAATCCAGAGAATTGCCATTTGAGACTAGCCCAGGCAGAAAAGTATGAGACTCCCATCTCCAAATAACCAGGAAAAAGCAGGAGGGCTGGAGGTATAGTTCAAGTGATAGAGAGCAAACTGAACAAGGGAAAAAAAAAACCCTGAATTAAAACCATATAACCAGCAAAAACCCAATAACATCAAAAGAACAATGTTTTAAGATACAGGACAGAACTGATGCTCTACATGGTGATCAAAATGCAGTTTTGAAAAACTAACTTTTAAATGCTATTTTGTCTTAATATTTCTTGTTGGAACTTTCAGAGAGAACATACCCATTAGAGGCTAGATGTGCTGGGCCAAATCCCAGAAGCCCAAGAGGGAAAGTAACTCCCCAGAGGATTCTGGAGTCTGCTCTACGCCTGGAAGGCTATGAACAGTGCTTCCTTGAGGATGGCCTTTCACTTACTCATCTGAGCATCATGATTCATTCCTGAGGATATTGAGTAAGTGCAGTTTTGGGTGTTTGTATTTTGTGACTTATACACTAATGTGGAAGGACCCTGGACTTTGGAGTCAGACAGATCTGAGGTAAATCCTTGGTTTTGTCACTTAGCAGCTGTATACTTTAGGGGCTACCTGACTCAGTTTAATCCTAGGATTTCTTCTGAGAGAAGAATGGCCACCTCATCTCTTCTGACAATGGGATGCTTTTAGAGACAATTTACTGCCATTGCTTTACTTTCTTTTTTTCCTTTGGTCCATCTTGTGGCCTGAACTCTGGGCCTGGGTGCTGTCCCTCTGCTTTTCAGCTCAAAGCTGGTGCTCTACCACTTGAGCCACAGTGCCACTTCTGGCTTTTTTTCTGCTTATGTGGTGCTGAGGAATCGAACCCAGGACCTCATGCACGCGAGTCAAGCACTCTATCACTGAGCCATCTTCCCAGCCCCTGCTTTACTTTTTTTAAGTTATGAAATACTTAAAATATAAAGAGGCTGTGAACTGATGGCTCAAAGAAGGTTCAGATCTGAGGATCACAGTTTGAAACCAGCCCATGTAGAAAAGTCCTCCTGAACCTCTTATCCCCAGTTAATGCACACATATGCATGTATTCTGAACCATTATAGATGTTTCTTCCTCCTCCTCCTCTTCTTCTCTTTATTCCTTTCTCTCTCTCTTTCTCTTTCCTTTTTTCTTTCTTCCTTCTTTGCTTCCTTCCTTCTTTCCTTCCTTCTTTTCTTCATTTTTTTCTTTCTCTCTTTTCTTTTTCCTTCCTTCCTTCCTTCCTTCATTTTTGGTGTCAGTACTGGGGCTTCTAACTCTTACTGAGCTGTTTCACTCACAATTGGTGCTTTACTGCTTACGCTATATATACCTGCCTGCCCAGGTAGCTAGGATTATATGTGTGACCCATCAACACCTTTAATATGGTATCCTTTAATATACAGTGCTTTGTTTTCTAAACAAGGATATTCTCTTATATAACCATAAAAAATATCAACATCTAGGAAACTGACATTGATAAAATACTCTAATCTATAAACCACTTAGATTACATCATTTATCCTAATAATGTGCTGCCATAGGGAAAGAAAATCCAGAATAACAATTGCATTCTGTTGAAGGTCCTTAGTCTCCTTTACGGTGAACAGTTAGTTTCTTATTCTATAATGATGGTGACTTCTTTTTTGTCAGTAGTGGGGCTTGAACTCAGGGCCTGGGTGCTGTCCCTGAACTCTTTTTGTTCAAAGCATCACAGCTCCTCTTCCTATTTTTGAGTGGTTAATTGAATTTAAGAGTCTGACAGGGACTTTGCTTCTGGGCTGGCTTTGAACCTCAATCTCCGATCTCAGTCTCCTAAGTAGCTAGGGTTATAGGTGTGAGCCACCAGCAACCATCTTTTTTTTTTTTTGAGACAGGTTCTCACTATGTTGCCCAAGCTGACTTTGAACTTAGTATCCTTCTGCTTCAGCACCCTAGGTGTTAGGATTGCAAGTATGTTCCATTATGACCAGTGTAACAGTGGTATTGTCTTTTATTATAAAAATATGAACCAGTGGTTTTTGTAAAATGTCCCTCAATTTGACCTCTCTCCCTCTTCTTTTCTCTCTCTCCCCTTCTTTCCTTCTCTCCCTCTCTCCCTCTCCTGTCCCCTTCTCTCCTTCCTGCCTCTCATTTCCCTTATTTGTATCACCCCCCCCAATGCCATCCTGCCTCTCCTTTCCCTAGTCAAGGAACTTGCTGCCTTAAATGTTTTTGTCCTTTACTTAATATGATTAGATCTATAGGTGTTAAGTTTTTTATATTTGTGAGATTTTCTTTGTGGCCCAGTAAATGGCACTTCCTAAATGTTCCCTAAAAACTAAGAAAAAATGTGCACTCTTTAATTCTTTAAATAATTTAAAAAGCTAATGTGTAGAGAGCTGCGTGCAGCCGCACCTGGAAGATGGCGCCGGCTTCCGCCCTCCGCCTTCCGCCTTCCCGATGGCGAGTGCTCTCTGTGGTAAACAACTCCTTATATGGCTAAGGCAAAGAATCTGGCTTGCTTCTGCGCACCTGGACCTATTGGTGGTTCCCACGTGGCGTATCAGGGTTGGCTACCCAGCGGGTACTTAAGGCTGTGGGGAATTCTCCCCGGGGTTGGGGTCAGAAGATTGATCAAAGGTCCTGAATAAACTGCAGAGAGAAGAGTTCGGTGTCGCGTCTTCCTTGCTGGTCGAGGCGGTCGCCACACTTATGCACCCAGGCCTTGTACATCATAAACTCCATGTAGTATTAAATTAAAAAAATACTAACTTAATCCAGGGCACCAGTGGCTCACACTTAATCCTAGCTATTAAGGAGGCTGGGATCTGAGGATCACGGTTCAAAGCCAGTCCAGTCAGGAAAGTCCACGAGACTTTTTCTTTCTTTTTTTTTTTTGTCGGTCCTGGGGCCTCAACTCTGGGCCTGGATGCTGTCCCTCAGCTCTTCAGCTCAAGGCTGGCACTCTACCACTTAAGCCACAACACCACTTCCGGCTTTTTGTGCTTATGTGGTGCTGAGGAATAGAACCCAGGACCTCATGCATGCAAGGCAAGCGCTCTACCAGTGAACCACCTTCCCAGCCCTCCATGAGACTCTCATCTCTAATAAACCACCAGAAAACTGGAAGTGGTGCAGTGGCTCAAGTGGTAGAGCACTAGCCTTGAACTGAAGAGCTGAGGGACAGCGCCCAGGCTCAGAGTTCTACAACTGACCAAAAAAAAAAAATGCTAACTTAAAATATGAATATTAATTTAAAATACTAATTTATCCAGTAATTTGTTAACTGTCCTATTCAAATTTTGAATGCTAGACCTCTCATTGTTCTCATGTTATAAAGTCTTCCCACGACTGTAGGCTTATTTATGTTTGTATGTCTCCTGCCTGTGCTGGCCCTGGGGTATGGTAGTGAGGGATCTTTCCATGTGGGTTGTGTCCTGTCCTTTGACCCACTCTGCTAGTAAGGGCCATGTTTCCCTGCCCTGCAGAGAAGTGAAGTTCAGGTCAGGACATTGCCTACGCAACTGGGGCATCACAGGAACATGGGAATTAGGGAATTCAGACACACTGAGATGGAGTAGCACTATGGCTGAAAGTGGTAGAGTGCTAGCCTTGAGCGGAAAAGGCTCAGGGTCAGTGCCCAGGCCCTTAGTTCAAGCCCCACAACCGACAAAAAACAAATTAAACAAAAAAGATACACTGAGAATCTTAGTGAAGGTGCCATCTCCCTTTTTGTAAAATTTTGCTTGGCAACACAATTGTCATTTGCTGCCTTTTGACATTTCTCTCAAATGCTAACTTTTTGAATAACACCAGTTTTTACCTTGTAATATTTTAAAACTGAATTTCAATATTCCTGTGATACTTAATGGATTAGAAGCTTTGAAAAAGGAAGTCTTTCCTATGATTTGCTACTGAATATTATTGGTTGTACTTTGGTAAACAAAATACACATGGAGATTTCAGAAGTGGGAAAAACAGACATGAGACTAATATCTATCTACCTATCTATCTATCTACCTATACACATATATATGCTTTTTCATGGTACTGAGGATTGAACCAAGACTTTGTGCTGGCTAGGTAAACACACTATCACTTAAGCTAATTAAAAAATAAATTTAATCAAGCAAGTAAATAAGTAAACAACTTGAGCTATTTATTTATTTTCTTTTTTTGTCAATTGTGGGGCTTGAACTCTGGGTCTGGGCGCTGTCCCTCAGCTCTTCAGCTCAAGGCTAGCACTCTACCACTTGAGCCACAGCTCCACTTCTGACTTTTTCTGCTTATGTGGTGCTGCGGACTCAAACGCAGGGCCTCATGCATGGGAGGCAAGCACTCCACCACTGAGCCATCTTCCCAGCCCTTATTTTATTTTTGAGAAAAGGTTTTGCTAACTTTGCCCATGCTGTCCTCAAACTCATGATCCAATTGTCTCTGCCACCCAAGTAGCTGGAATTATAGGCATGTGTCATCTCACTCAGCTAAGAGTTCCAAGAACATGCTGACAAGCTCTAGGAAGGTCATGAGCCAGGATAAACTTTGGCCACTGAAGAGCTAAAAGAAACTAGCAAAGCTGGACAAAGTACAGGAGGTGGCCAAGAGACTGGCTCACATAGGAGAGCTTTTGGTTGTATTCTAGGAATTAGGATCCATTGGAGGTTTTTAAGCAGAGAGTGAGATGGCTACGTTTGTCTTTGTAAATACTACTCTAGCGAGGTGAAGAATGACTAGAGACGATCAGGGGTGAAAGCAAGAATTCAATTCAGGGCAACTAGGAAGTTGAGTAGTTTGGTGTCTTCAGAGTAGCTTTTCCCCTTGTCAGGAAATTTAAACCTATCCCAGGTGTAGAGGTGCATGCATGTAATCCTAACACTCCACAGGCTGAGTATTGCAAGTGTGAGGCCAGCCTGAGCTATATAGTGAAACTCTGTCTCAACAAAACAAAACAAAACAAACACAAACAACAACAAAAGAGAGTTTTAACTTTGTAAAGAACTGTTTCAATAATTCTTGATGGAGGTCATAGACTCCTCATAGGTCTAGAAGGTCTACTGTTAAACCATAACACCCCTCGACATTATTTAAATTTCATGGACATTTTTTTTTGGGGGGTCTGGTCGTGGGGCCTGAACTCTGGGCCTGGGCGCTGTCCCTCAGCTCTTCAGCTCAAGGCTAGCACTCTACCACTTGAGCCACAGTGCCACTT
>NW_012267406.1:880186-890991 GCF_000151885.1 Dipodomys ordii
GATTACAGGCATGAGCCACCAGCACCCGGCTGCCTGGTTTCTTTGAAGCCCACTGCCTGGTTTTTCTTTTTTCTTTTTTTTTTTGGGTCCAATTGTGGGGCCTGAACTCTGGGCCTGGGCGCTGTCCCTCAGCTCTTCAGCTCAAGGCTAGCACTCTACCACTTGAGCCACAGTGCCACTTCCCGCTTTTTTTTTCTGCCTATGTGGTGCTGAGGAATGGAACCCAGGGCCTCAAGCATGCAAGGCAAACGCTCTACCACTGAGCCACCTTCCCAGCCCTTCATGGACATTTTGTTAAAACTAAAACTTGGAAAATATCAAAGAAATAGTATATTGCCTTAGTTAATGATGATTAAATATGCTTATGTTTACTTCATCTTTTGTTTTACTTCATCTTTAGGTTTTTCTTTGCCAAAATACTTAAAAGCAATTCTTATATATCATAATTTTGTCCTTACATTTTAAATGCATTTCCTTACATAACACACAGCCATATTCACAAAATTAACAGCTTAATAGTAATATTTAATACCAATTCCATAACCAAATATCCTTGATTATCTCTTTTAAAATGTTAGCTGGACCAAATTGGGATCAAAACCAGGACCATGCAATACATTTGGTTATTAGACCCTTTAATTTTCTTTTAATCCAGGGCACTACTTTCTTCTTCTTTTTTTGTTGTGCAAAATGTCTTAATACTTTATAATAAAGTTTTTAATTAAAAAATACAAAAATAAAAGGAATATGGCAAACTATGAAATTTGAGGCTTAGCTTGAAACTTGTAGCAAGTCAGATGCTGTCTTTGGAATGTTCCATAAGTGTCTGGCTTACAACACAGTCCAGTGAGCCATAAAAATGACCAGACTTGGCATACATATAAAATCTGTTAAATAGAAATGTGCTTAATATTTTAATTTTATCACCCATTCTTCTCAAGTTCTTGACCTGCTTGCTTACTGATTTGTCAAGTTACTGAATTAACAATCTGAAATTAGCACACAGTGTCTCAAACATTTTTAAAAACAATTAAGGTGATGTTAAAGCTTGCTGACCTCACTTCAGACATTAGAAAATTAAACATAGTTGAACTGCCAGGTGCCAGTGGTTCATGCTTGTAATCCTAGCTACTCAAGAGGCTAAGAGCTGAGGATCAAAGTTCAAAGTCTGCTTGGGCAGAAAAGTTTGTTGGACTTATTCCCACCAAAAAGCCAGAAGTGGAGCTGTGATTCAAGTGGTAGAGTGCTAGCTTTGAGCACAAATGCTCAGGACAGCACCCAGGCCCAGAGTTTAAGCCCCAGAATTGGCACCAAAAAATTAAACAAGTAATTTTTTTCTTTTAGTTAATTTTCTTTTAGTTACTCGTAATGTTTTGTTTTTGTGTTTTTTTGTTGGTCATGGGGCTTGAACTCAGCCTGAGAGCTGTCCCTAAGCTCTTCAGCTCAAGGCTAGCCCTCTACCTACCACTTGAGCCACAGCACCACTTCCTAAACAAGTAATTTTTTTAAAGCTGTTAAACTAAGATGGGCAACAGGGGCTCACTCCTATAATCCTGGCTACTTAGAGGACTGAGATCTGAGGATCACAGTTTGAAGCCAGCCCAAGCAGGAAAGGTCTCTAAGACTCTTATCTCCAATAAACTACTACGAAATAGGCTGGAAGTGGCACTGTGGCTCAAGTGGTAGAGTGTTAGTCAAACACAAAGAGGCTCAAGGATAGCTCCCAGGTCCTGAGATCTAGCCCCAGAACCAGAAAAAAAAAATTGTTGAACTGAAACACCAATAAAAAAAAAAGCATTGATTTAAAAAACTACATTTGTTTTCACCTTAAGAATGTGCAGAAGTAGTAACCAAACATTGCACATGTGCCTGACCTCATGCCACATCTTCCCTAAAAAGAAAGACTGGATTACTGAACCATCTTTAGTTTCTGTTGCTGCAGAATTAGATATAGATCAGATTTAGACCAGAATTATATCACCTGCATTTTTGGTTTTATTGGCTCACCATGATAAGCAATGCAAAATTTTAAAAAGTAAAACATTAATTTAATGTTAATTACTTTGATTTTTTAGCAGTTTGATAATTCAAAGCAAAGATATAATTGTAAATCAAACAAAAACTACACAAAACTGAGTATCTGCTATTCACTTGTGTTCTCACAGTCTTGTATGACACTAGAAAAATCATTTAAATATTTTAAGCCATGGTATTTGTTTTTGTCTTCAAATAAATGAAAGAAAAAGACAAGCCTTTCCTTTTCTTCTTTATTTGAATCATTTTTAACTTATATCTGCCATTTTTACTTTATTTTATTGTAAAGGTGAGGTACAGAAAGGTCATAGTTACATAAGTAAGCTATGAGTAGTGTTACCCCATACCACTTCCCCTTCAACTCTCCTCCCCCCCCCAAGTTGTAAAGTTCATTTCAACATAGTGTCTAGTGAGTATCACTATTGCATTGATTCACCCTTTTTTTTTTTTTTTTGTCAGTCGTGGGGCTTGAACTCTGGGCCTGGGCGTTGTCCCTCAGCTCTTCAACTCAAGGCAAGCGCTCTACCACTTGAGCTACAGCGCCACTTCCTTGATTCACCCTTTGTATCACTGTTTAAATAAGCATAACACAGATTTTACTAGCTTAACCAAATTTCAGTATACAGTTCAGCAGCAAGTACATGTCCAATCTCCAAAACTCTTTCCATCTTGCAAAGCTGAAACTCCATAATCACTGGACAATAACCCATTCTCCACTCCTTCCTACTCCCTGGTGAATATCCTTCTGTTTTCTGTGTCCATGAATGTAACTATTCTAGGACCTTATGTAAACAGAAGCACGCAGTATTTGTCTTTTTGTGACTTGTTTATCCCACTTCACTAGAGTTCTCAACGTTCAATCATGTTGTACCATGTGTTAGAAGAAATCTTTCTTAGTATAAGCATGAGAATACATCAATCTCAAGTAAAAGAACATTTCACAAAAGACCAACAAGGAAGGCCAATAATCTGTCACAGGTTGAAGGAAATGGAAGAGTCATGATGACAAATGCAACTTGACACATTGGAATGGATCTTGGAAAAGAATAAAGAAATTAGGAGAAAAGCTGGTGAAATTGAAATTGTTTGTGGTTTGGTCAATAGTGTATGTCAACATTAATTTCTTAGTTTTGACAATTCTTATGATTATATAAAATGCTCCTATTTGGGGAATGTGGACAAAGGGTAAATGGAAACTACTATTTTACAACTCTTTTCTCTATATAAAGCTATTTCAAAGTAAAGCTTTTTTTTCTTTGCTGAGGTTGAATCCAAGCCATATACATATGAAGAAATACTCATCACTGAGTTACATCCTCAGACCCAAAGTAAAATATTTTTAAAATTGTATTTTTAAATAAAATTATTTTTCATAGTAATTATTTAAAGTAATAATGTAATCATTGTTTTTCCATTCATGCTATTATTGTTTAAATTCTTTTTGAAGCTCCTCCATTAGAATTGTCTTCAATTACCTAAAAATCCATGCTTATAAAATCAAAAGACTCAGAATAAAAGAGAACACAGTCTAAAAAGTTACTCTGCTCTTTTAACCATTCCAGGGAATTCTATGATGTACCATAACTTATATTTCTCACTTTTCAAATGATTAGCATTTGAATTGTTCTCCAAGATGCTTCCTTTACAAAGTTTATGTGAATTCTTTTTAGTACATACATATTTGGGCTTGTTCAGGTATATCTTGATACTCTGTCTTTCCAAAAGAGGAATTATTAGTCAAAGGAAATAACACCATTAAAATGTTGAGTCAGTCCTTCCAATCTTCCATCCATCAAAGCTTTGCATTTCCACCAACATGGAGGATGCTTTTAATCTTTTGCATTTTTGCCATTGTTAGACAAAGCCTACCATAATGGAATAAATGGGAGCAGCCTGGCTCAGTAAGGAAGTTTTCAGCACTGACATAGTTTAGAATTGGTAAGTTTAGTGCTAACGCTACTTTTTCTTTTTAGTCATCTACAGAAGCTGCACTCTTTAATTGTTCTCCCTCCCATTACTCATTCTGCTCATCCACTTCTGGGGATAGGTAAAAGAAGCTGTCACACTCAGTTTTTGAGAGGACAAATATATGTAGGGAGGTTGACCATATGCTTATTTGTATTTCTTTCTTGGTGAATTGCCTAGTTATGTGTTTGACTGTTTTTGTTTTGTTTTTTTTTAAATTTCTTTTTATCATTTGAGACATTTTTTGGTATTACCGGTGTTAAATTCGGGGCCTTAAGATTGATCAGCAGATACTCTACCACTTGAGCCAGGCCCCCAGCCCTCCTTTTACTGTTTTAAAGGAACTCTTATTATAAGTATTAATCCTTTCTCTACACAGATATTGTTTTTGTCATTTATCTTTTGTGTTCTCTTTTGCAATATGAATATTATATAGATGTTTGAGGAGGGTTCAGATAATTTTTTACTTCATTTAATCTACATTAAAAATCATTTTAAAGTTAAAATACTAGGACCTAAGAACCATGCTTCAAAAAGTTACACATTGGAGCTCTAAGTGCTAAATATCATTTGCTTTTTAGAGCATGGAGAAAGGCCCAGGATCAAAGCAAAGCAAAACATAAAACTTCCTGGAGTCCCCTGCAGGATTCTCTTTCTTTGCCTTCCCACTCCCATTTCCTACCAGCTGCTATACCCTGTTAACTTCCAGGATAAAGCAAGACCCAACGGAGTTCTGTGTTAAACTATATAATTTAATCAACTGTCACTTTCATTATGGTGTTCTGTGTTTTATGTCAGGCCAAAAGAAGTTCTTCCAACCCAAAGTATACAGTTTTTTTAAATAAATAGTTATATGATCATAGTTTTTTCTTTGTTTTAGTTTGTGCAGCACTGGGGACATTTAGATTTTTAAAACAACAGTAATTTATGGGTAGTTAATGATCCTTGTGCTGGTTATTGAGTAATCTAGTCTTCCCCCACTAATTTAAAGTGTCACTTCCATGAAATGTTACATGCAAGAGTGGGTTATTTTCTAGGTTCCGTTGCACTTCATTCATTAGTATTATTCTATTCTGCATGGTGTCATAGTTCTTTTATGTATGTCAGTATATCATAGGCCAAGTCTTTCACTGTATTTCAAAACTTTCTAGGCTATTTTCAAACATGTATATTCCAGATAAATGAAATTCAACTTTGTGTGTGTGTGTGTATGTGTGTGTGTGTATCACTGGAGTTTTCTGAGCCACACTTCAAGGCCTTATTTGCACTCATTATTTTGAGATAGGGCCTCATTTTTTGCTCAGGCCTGTGTCTGAACTGATGTGTCCTATTTTATGCTTCCCAACACAGCAGGGATAACAGACATGTACCATCACATCCAGATGGAGCCTTGCAAACTTTTTTTTTTTTTTAAACCTGGGCTGGCCTCAAACTGCAGTCCTTCTACTTTCAGTCCCCTGAGATTATAGGCATAAACCACTGCACTCAGCTACATTTTCTTAGTGTATATTAACTGGAAAAAATCAATGGGCTTTTGCTATTTTCTTGTTTGTATGTTTTGGAACATGGTCTCAGTCTCACTGTTGTCTTGCCTCAGCCTCCCAACTAGTAGGATTATAGACATATGCCATCACATTTAGCTCATTAGTGTTAATATCATACATGTATAGAAAGTACTCTCCTATTAGGTAAAATTAGGCTTCTTCTTTAGATTTTTTTCTTTATTTTTCTTAAAAAATTATTTTTAAGTAGTTGTATATAGGATTTGCCATTTAACATAGCAGTTTATAAATACAATGGATCTTGCTCAATGTTACCCCTTTTGACATTCCCCTACCTACTCCTTCCCTCACTCTTCTCAGTCTTATAGGATATGCATTGAATTCTTGAATACATTCCCCCCTTCTGCTCTTCATTCATCTACTTCTCTCCCCTTGACCCTACCATACTCACTTTTTTCAAGTACCCATTTCCTGGTGTTTATTTTGTTGAGCTTTGACTTTGCCTTTTTAAGAAATTAGGCTATATGAGGTCTCCCTTGATGTCACCATTTTTCAGTTGCTATATTTGTATATACTTGCATGCTACCTAATTTATTTATTATTTATTCATTCACTCATTCATTTAATTAATTAATTCTTTGTTTGTTGTAGGGCTTGAACTCTGGGCCTGGGTGCTGTCCCTAGCTCTTCAGGGAAGCACCCTTATCACTTGAGGCACAGCACCACTTCTGGTGGTTAATTGGAGATAAGACTCTCACAGATGTTCCTGCCTGGGCTGGCTCTGAACCGCGATCCTCAGATCTCAGCCTCCTGAGTAGCTAGGCTTACAAGCGTGAGCCACCAGTGCCCAGCCCACCTAATTTATTTAATTATACGTTTATAAGCTAATTCTAGCTTCTACATATAAGGGAAACATGAAACCTTTGTCTCTCTGGGCCTGGCTTACTTCACTTAACATACATTGTATGCACTTGCATACCACCTAGCATATTTGCTTGCATGTTTATAAACCAAGTCTAGCTTCCACATGTTTTAGATTTTTTTTTTGTTATTGGTCTCTTTCTTCTTTCCTAATAGTTCCCCTTCTAATGTCTTCTTTTTTCCCCCTAGATGTAATATTTACCTTTCTAAGGCTGACTTATTTTACTTAACATGATGATCTCCAGTTCTATCCATTTTTCTACAGACAACATCATCTCATTCTTCTTTATGACCAAATAGTACTGTTATTTTATGTGAGATATTTTTTCTTTTTTTATTCATCCATTGATAGGCATCTAGGCTGATTCCATTATTTGGCTATTGTGACTAGTACCATGATAACCTGGGTATACAAGTATATTGCCAAGAGTAGTATAGCTGCATTTCTAGTTTTGGGTTTTGTTTTTGTTTTTGGCAGTACTTGGGCTCGAACTCAGTGCCTTACACTTGTTGGACAGTTGCTGTACCACTTGAGTACTACTTTATTTCTCCATTTTTTTGTTGTTTTGAGATAACCTCCATCCTGATTTTCATAGTAGTTGCACTAATTTACACTTCTACCAACAGCGTATAAGGTTTTCTTCCCCCATAACATATATTGTCTTTTCTTTCTTTTCCCCTTCCTTCCCTTCCTTCCTTCCTTCCTTCTTTCTTTCTTCCTTCCTTCCTTCCTTTCTTTCTTTCTCTTTTTTTGTTGGTCCTTGGACTTGAATTCTGGGCCTGGATGCTGTCTCTGAGCTCTTCAGCTCAAGGCTAGTGCTGTACCATGTGAGCCACAGTACCACTTCCGACTTGTTCTGTTTATGTGGTGCTGAGGAATCGAACCCAGGGTCTCATGCATGCAAGGCAAGTACTCTACCACTAAGCCACCTTCTCAGCCCTCTTTTACTTTCTTAATGGTAGTCATTCTGATTCTCCCACAAGCTAACCTTCATAATGAGTCTATAAGATGCTGTTACTGTCTTACTGCATAGAAAATGAAGCAGGCTTAGAGAGGAGGGGGCACCTACTCCCCTCACAGCAGAGGAGAGCTAGTCAGGTGTGTCGCATTCCAAGGCCAAGCCCATCATATGTCTTCCCTAATGTCTAGTAATTTTTCATTACATCTTGAAACTTAACAGGGTACCTGAGCCCTGAAACTTGTTTTAGTTTTCATTTCTTAACTAAGAAGTAGCCAACTGAAACAATACTTGTTAAACTGCCCTCTCCCCCCTATCAGTGTTAAGAATCAAACCCAGAGCCTCAGGAATGCTAGGCAAACACACTACTACTCTAAGACTGATTTGGTTTTGTTTTTATTGTTTTTTTTGTTGTGTTTTTTTTTAATCTTTTGACCACTTAACCTCATAGACTGGTGTATTTGTAAGTGTATTTATAAGAATGGCTTCTGAATATTGCAAGAAAGTTTTAAAGATTCTATTTTTCCCCATTATCTTCATAAATATTCTTGGGTTTTCATGTCCACTAATTGTTCCTTTGCTGTACTTATTATAATTTTGTAACTTCTCTGAAAATTCTATTACCAGCATGTGTAATGGTATATAAGTATTTGTGAACAACATTATCTCAGTTTTATAGTTGTTATATTAGAAAATAACTCTCTTTTCCCATTTTTGGAAGTTCATTTTTTTCTTTCTTTTTATTTTAATTTTGTCAAGGAGATGTACAGAGGGGTTACAGTTACATAAGTAAGGTAGGGAGTACATTTCGTGTCAATCTTGTTACCGACTTCCTCCTTTTTCTCCCTTTTTTCCTCCCCTTCCCCCCCCCACATTGCAAAAATAATTTCCAAGGTAGTGTTTTGTGAGTATTACTGTTGCATTGGTTCCCCACTTTGTCCTTTGTCTCACCATTTTTTTGTTCCCCTTCCCTTCCCTAGTTCAGATAAATGTATATACAGTACCCACGGTACCAAAATCAAATACAGTGACAACAGAAGATAAAACATAGGGGGAAAACACAAAATGCAAGTTCATTTTGATAAATATATGATCAGAGGTAGATAGGTACCTCTTTATAGTTCAATGAAATGGTCAGGATGGTGGTATACACTGTGATTTCAGCCACCCTGGAGGCTGAAACAGGAGAATGGTGAGTTTAAGGTCAGCCTGAGATACACAGTAAGACCCTGTCTCAAAATCATCATCATCACCATCATCATCATGCAATGAGATATCTTCACTTCATATATAATCTCTCTCTCATCCCTCTCCACGCCTAGGCCTTGTGCCTGCTAAACAAATGCTATCCCACTGAGCTACATTCTAGTTTTTAGTTTTATGAGACAAGGTTCACACTGCAGCTCAAGTTGTTTTCTAATTCAAGAACCTCTTGCCTCCCTGCTCCTTATTGAGTGCTGGGATTACAGGAATGTACTATCATCTTTGACTAAGCTGATTCTCTAGGGAATTTTTTTAACCATGGTAAGAAAGAAAATCTCCAAACATATGAATACCATTTTTTTTTCATTTATTTATTTTACTTAGCCTATACTCCCAGCCTTTTTGTCTATAGTTCGTTTTTGAGATATATATGTTTTCATTTTGAGATGCCTTCAAGCTTTCAAAGAGTGATCCTAAACTTGCCATCCTTCTTTCTCTGCTTCCTAAGTAGCTGGATTACAGGTGTTGCTACCATACCCAGCTCAACTTTTGTTCATTTGATTAGACATAATTTGAATATTTTTATGAGGCACATTTGATAATTCATTACATACATACAATGCATAATTATCAAATCAATGTATTTCTATATTTTCAATTACTAGCATGAACATTTATTAAAGGCTTTTAATTTTAAGATAATTTTCTTTCGGTTTTGTTAAATATTTATATGAAACTTTTCTACCCTAGTTTTTCCAGCTTCTAGAGGTCTCTGGACATTGCAACTGTGGCCTCCAGGGGGCACTGTTTCTCCTTTAATAGTGAGGTGAGAATTTGACTCAATTCCTTGGAGTACAGATGAGACCAGGAAAAATATTTTGAAACTTTACAAAATGGTTTAGACAAATTAGATGACATATGAATACTGGGAGTAATAAACAACTAGACAACTTCGTTCACTGAAGCAGTGTGGGCATTTCAGCCTTTGATGCTAGCAAAGGATTCCTCCCTTCCTTGTTTCCTACTCACGCACAACACAGAACCCATTTTTCCTACTCTGCCCTCAAGCAAACTAAATTCTTCAAAATTTAGTCCCAAGTTTGTTAAACCCCAATTTCAGGCAAGGGCCTTTGCTAATTCTAGGTTCCGCTCTCATTAGCTGCTATTTTCTTAGATGATGGACACAAAGTATACCAGCCTTCTTCTGAAAAGCAAGCTGCTACAGTATAATTTCTCCCAGAACAGTTCATGTGTTAAGGGGCTGGGAAGGTGGCTCAGTGGTAGAGCGCTTGCCTCACATGCATGAGGCCCTGGGTTTGATTCCTCAGCACCACATACACAGAAAAAGCTGGAAGTGGTGCTGTGGCTCAAGTGGTAGAGCTCTAAATCCTTGAGCTGAAGAGCTGAGGGACAGCGCCTACACCCAGAGTTCAAGCCCCATGACCAGCAAAAAAAAAAAAGTGAATGTGGGAAGCTTGGTCACCAAAGGGTAGGGCTGAGGTGTAGAACCTTTAAGAGGTGGAGGGTGACTAGATCCTGTGCGCTTCAGCTTTGCATAGTGGTTTGAGTCTTCTGGGGACTGCCTCTTCTTTTTTTTTTAATTTTATTTTTTGTTGGTCATGAGGCCTGAACTCTGGGCCTGGGCGCTGTCCCTCAGCTCTTCAGCTCAAGGCTAGCGCTCTACCACTTGAGCCACAGCGCCACTTCTGCCTTTTTCTGCTTATGTGGTGCTGAGGGATTAGACCCAGGGCCTCATGCATGCAAAGCAACCACTTACCACTGAGCCACCTTCTCAGCCCTGCCCTTTCTTTTTTAAAAAATATTTTTATTATTATAAAGGTGATATATAGAGTGGCTACAGTTACATAGTCAAAAGAGTACATTTCTTTTTGGGCAATGTCACACCTTCCCTTACTCTCTCCCAATTTTCATCTCCCATTGTACTCTTTTCTGAGAAAAATTGTTAAGAACAAAAAGCAAAAAACAAAAAACCTACACTTTCCATTCTCTCTTACTTCTTACCCATGTGAGCTCTTTTTAGCCCTACCAACAGTCACTAAAATTTTGAGGTTATACAGCTAGGAAATGTTAATCTTCCACCATCTTTTTTTGGGGGGGGGGAGTCCAGTCATGGGGCCTGAACTCTGGGCCTGGGCGCTGTCCCTCAGCTCTTCAGCTCAAGGCTAGCGCTCTACCACTTGAGCCACAGCGCCACTTCCAG
>NW_012267406.1:892871-908210 GCF_000151885.1 Dipodomys ordii
ATATATATATATATATATATATATATATATATATATACCACATTTTCTTAATCCATTCATCTACTGAGGGACATTTGGGCTGGTTCCTTAGCTATGTAAATAATGTTGCAACAAACATAGTTGTGCTGATAGCTTTAGTGTGGTCTTGTTTGTGAAATTTGGGTAAATGCCCCAAAGTGGGATTGCTGGGTCATAGGGGAGCTCTATGTGAAGTCTTTTGAGGAACCTCCATACAGCTTTCCAAAGTGGTTGAACACGTTTATACTCCCATCAACAATACAGTAGGGTTCCTTTCTTTGGCCACAGTTTCTTGACTCATCACATCATAGTAACTGTTGAAGTCAGGAAGAGGCTGGACAGTGAGAAGATGGGGGGAGATGATGAAATAGTTAATTTCTCAAAATACTTGTTGAGATCAATTTTTAACTTTTAATTCTTAATATAATAATCATAATGTGGAAGTTTCTCTCTCTCTCTCTCTCTCTCTCTTTCTCTCTCTCTCTCAATAGGGTCTCATTATATAGCTCAGGCTATTCTCCTCAGTAATCTCCTGCCTCAGTCTACTGAATGCTGTGATTACAAGTGTACACCACTGTACCCAGCTTCGTTCTGTGTTCAGAGGATAAACTCTTCTCATACTGAAAAATGTTTTGATCTTTTATGTTCTGTTGGTTAAGCTTGTTAAGATTTGACTGAAAAAATTGACATATATGTGTGTGTATATATATATGCTTTGTCCACACAAAAACCTGAACAAGAACATTTATAGAAGTGCTATTCATAACTGCTAAAATTTGGAAACTACCAGAATGTTGGAAGCATTCACAATGTGATTGATAAATAAAATGTGGTACTACCCAGATAGTGGGGTATTTTTCAGCACTAAAATGAGCCAGATGTGGTGATTTGTGCTTGTAATCCTAGCACTCAGGAGGTTGAAGCAGGAGGATCATAATTTCAAGGTCTTTTTAGGTCACTATCAATACCTGATCCTTAAATACATACAGAATACACATATATGTACATACATACATACACACATACATACATAGAAATGAACTCTCAAGTTATAAAAAAAAAAGAGGCCCCTTAAGTGTATTTTACTGAGTGAATGAAAGCAAATGTGAAAAGGCCAAATACTGTATGGGTCCAACTACATAATGTTCTAGGAAAAGAAAATCTATAGAGATGGTAATACACACACACACACTCACACACACACTCACTAAAGCTTGAGCAGAGGAAGGGATATGAGTAGGTAGAGCACAAAGAATTTTAAAGGCAGTGAAACTAATCTGTATCACATAATAACTGTGAGTACATGCTTGTTCAAACCCATAGGATGCACCATGGCAAGAGTGTTAGCACAGTGTTAACTGCAGACAGCGTGTTTCAGTTTAGGCTCGTCATTTGTAATAAATTTCCCGCTCACTTGCAGATGCTGATATTGGGATTGCCTGTGCATGTGGTAGGGAGCAAAAGTGCATGTGAAGTCTTATCAAAATTTTTTAAAAATAATTTAACATTGCAGTGCAGTATAGAATGTACAATATAATCATGTATATAATAAAGTTTTAGCCATATCTGTACTTTTAGGCATTTCTGTACTTTCTGCCTTATGTACATTTACAAGTGTAAATGACATGCTTTCCTCCTTTACTCTGTCCTGCACTTGAAAATTCCCAAACTAGCTGGTGATGGTGGTGGTGATTGTGGTACCTCCTTTGCTTCCTTTCCCTCCTCCCTCTTTCACTTTTCTCTCTCCTACTTTCCCCACTTCTTTTTTCTAGGGTTTAAGCCAGAATTTGAACTTGGTAACTAACCCCACATCACACAGTTCAAGTTGCTTATGCTTGCTCTACCATTTGAACTATGCCTCTAGCCCCTTTTTGTGTTGGTTAGTTTTGAATTGGGATCTTGCTTTGTGTCAAGGCCAGCTTGGACTGCATTCCTCCTATTTGTGCTTTCCTTTCTTGCTGGAATGATAGGGGAACATACCATCATGCCCAGACATTGGTCGAAATAGACTTAGGAACTTTTATGCCTTGGATGGTCCTGAACCATGGTCCCCAATCTCCACCTCACTCGTAGCTGGGATTACAGGCTTGAGCCACTGCACACGGATTTTTTTTTTTTAATTGAGCTGGGGATCATACCTTGCATGTGCTAGGAAAGTGCTCTACTATGGAGCTACACCCACAGCCCTCTTGGGGATTTAAAAATATTTCTATTTTTCAAAATCAGAGATTCCTACTTTATATATGTTTTGTTTTAGGGTTATGGATTTGGGTTTTTTATTTTTTATTTTTGTCCATCTAGGTAACCCCAGCTGTCTTAAGCACAATATGTTTCATCATACTCCTGAGCATTGGGATTCAAGGCTTGTACCTCCACACTCAGAATCAAATATGTGTAAGTTTGTTTTTGATTTTGTTTTTGTTTTGTTTTTAGTCAGTTGTGGGGCTTAAACTCTGGGCCTGGGCACTGTCAGATCTTCTGCTCAAGGCTAGCGCTCTACCACTTGAGCCATAGCTCCACTTCTGGCTTTTTCTGAGTATGTGGTGCTGAGGAATCAAACTCAGGGCCTCATGCATGCAAGGCAAGTGCTCTACCACTGAGCCACCTTCCCAGCGCTATGAGTAAGTTTTAACTGTACTTTTCTCTTTTTGATATAGAATCATTTTGAATGAATATTTTCCAAGTCTTATTCGATTTCTTCTATAATGTTACTGTATCTGTACATATACATATTAGGTTTTTTATTATTTGCTGTGGTAACATTATAAATTCAGAAGTTTGTATGGCTCTATAATTTGAAATCTGACATGGGTGGTCTTAGATTAAAATCAAAGTGTTGGCTGAGCTGCATTCCTATTTTAGAAGCTCTAGTAGTGAAGATATTTCCTTGACTTTCTTAGCTTTTAAGGTCTTTTCACATTTCTTCACTTTTGACCCCATTCTCTACCTTGAAAGGCATCAATTCTGGCCATTCTCCCATAGTCCTCTCTCTCTCTCTCTTTGTCTCTCTCACTGTCTCTCTCTGTCTCTGTCTTTCTCTGTTTCTCTCTCTCAGTCTCTCTGTCTCTGTCTCTCTATCTCTCCCCTCCCTCCCTCCCTCCCTCTCTCTCTGTCTCTCTCTCTTTCTTCTCTCTCTCTGGCTCGCTTGCTCACTCATTCGCTCTCCTCTTTTCATTTCTTTTTTGTAGTGCTCAGGATCAAACCAGGGCTTCCTGCATGCTAAACTCATCGATAAACAATTACTCTCCTACCCCAGTCCTCAACTTGTCCCCCTGCACACACACACACACCTTTTTTTTTTACATCCCTCTTCCAATTTCAAAGTGAAAGAGGGATATAACATTTTTCTTAAGAGAAAAAAAGTCAGCTGTTTAACAAAAATAATTTCATTGCAACTTTAATTCTTTGCCGTGTATTAAATACATTCAGAAGTGCTCTGTCCCTTAGATTTTTTCACTCAAGGACAGTGCACTGCCACTTTTGAGCCGCAGCTGACTTTTTGCTGGTTTTTGGAGATAAGAGTCTCATGGACTTTCTTAGCCAGGCTGGCTTCAAATTGCAGTCCTCAGATCTCAGTGTCCTGAGTAGCTAGGATTACAGGCATGAGCCACTGGCACTGATCCACAATAAATTCCTGAAATTTTAGCATTCTTTGATTTTAAAAATTAAACTAAGCTGGGTGCCAGTGGCTCACTCCTGTAATCCTAGCTACTCAGGAGGTAGAGATCTGAGGATCTCAGTTGAAAGCCAGCCGGAACAGGAATGTCCCTGAGACTCCTCTCTTCAATTAAAACTGGAAAACCAGAAGTGGAGCTGTGGCTCAAAGTGGTAGGCTATCCTTGAGCACAAAAGCTCAGGGACAGCACCCAGGCCCTGAGTTAAAGCCCCAAGATCAGCAGGGGAAAAAAAAATATTAAACTAGGTCAGCTACTGGTGGCTCATGCTTGTGGTCTTAGGTTCTTGGGAAGATGAGAATAGGAGGATCACAGTTGGAAGTCAGCCTTGACAGAGAAATTTATTGAGACCACCTTCTCAATCCACTGGGTGCAGTGATATGGTCTTGTCATCCCAAACTGAGTAGGAGGTTGAGATTGGGAAGACTGATGTTCTAGGTCAATCCAGCCAGAAAAGTCTGTAAGACATCATCTCCACAGGGGGAAGTTGGAAGGGGGGGGCGGGGAGAGGGACTTCAAACCTGCAGTCCCAGTGATGACAGGAAGCCTACAGGTAGGCAGCTCATGGCTCCAGTGCGCACCTGGATGGGAAGCAAGACCACATTCTAAAAATAATCAGTGAAAAACAGGGATGCAGGCATGGCTCAGTAATATCACACTAGCCTAGCAATCCCAAGGCCCTGACTTCAGATCCCTATAATATATCCTAAAAAATAAAATAAGTGAAGCAGGCTAGAAATGGTAATGCATGCCTGCAATCTCAGCACTAAAGGCTGAGGTAAGAACTTGGAGAATATGAGAACAGCTTGAGCTACGGACTATTTCCAAAGAGGAAGCAAAGACTTAAAAAAAGGAAAATGAAAAGAAAAAGTTAATCTATAAGTTCTCCTATGGCCGTGAACTTTGACTTTGCTTATTTGCAGAGCTCAAAAGTAAACAAGACACTAGGAAGTCATGTGTTCTGATTTCTTGTTTTGAATACCTCTCAAACCACCACTTTTTCATTACTGTTTATGAAGTATGAGATCCACTTTAGTGAACAAGGCCCTTCATTCAATCCCCAGCACTGAAACAACAACAGAACTCCTCCAAGAATTCCACTCCAAGAATTCTCACTGCTGTGATCTTAGTTGCCAGTAGTATTTTTCAGATGGTTGTTCTCCAGTGTAAAACAATAAAATGTATCTTATGTCAGTCACAGATGGAAATCAAATCTGAAAGAAGTGGCTGCTGTCAAATAAAACGCTTGTAAAACTTTCAAGTAGTACAGTGCCAGGCTGGGAAGCAATCTACAGAGTGTGTAGGTGCTTTCCTCATTTTTCATTTTCTCACATTACATCAAGGACATAAAAACCTCACAAGCACAGAGCATCTTCATCTTTGAACCTTGGCAGAGTGCCTTGCAAAGGAAATGTTGAGTGAGTCAATAATGTTTATATACACTTGGTTATCATAAAAGCACCTTGCAGATATCCAGGAGAGAAAATAAATCATAATGGTTTAGTTGAACTACATAAAAATGAAGTGGGTGTTTCAAATTCAAATCCAAATCTACCGTGGATGGTTAGCTATTTAAAGGTCTGTAAGGAGAGTTGGAGGAAAGAGGCCGAGAAACACCTTAGTTGTGAGAATAGTTCCTTATGTTTCATAAATGGTATTAAGTACAGTTTTAATTTCTACCTCTTTGAAACTAGTACAGTACCTGGCACAACTAGATACTCAGCAGTTATTAAAAGAAGAGAATAAAAAGCATTGCATTTTTGGATGCCATGAAACTAAGGAATGGGGATGTGGAAGATAACTAAGACCATGCTTTGTGAACATGCACTCTATCTTTTAAAAATGCTTCAGGGTACATTATAAGTACATTAAAAACATTTTGTTTCTTTTGTATATTCTTCCCCCATGGTATAACCCTTGTTTTCATTGTATTTGTTTCTGGTGCCCTGAATCTTGTATATACATTTTTCTAATTTTTTGGAGGGAAAGGGAAATAACAAAATGCTGAAATAAGGTTACAGGATGACTCATTGTAACAACAAGATGTCCAAGACACTATGTTGAAAATGAACTTTACAACTTCGAGGGGTGGGAAGGGAGAAGTTGGGGAGGTGAGGAGAGAAGGGATGGTAGGAGAAAAACAAAGGAGGAGGTAACAATGCTTGATAGGAAATGTACTCATTACCTTACTCATGTAACTGTAACCCCTCTGTACAGTATTTTTACAATAAAAGATATATACAAAAAATGTTTCAGGGGCTGGGAAGGTGGCTTAGTAGTAGAATGCTTGTCTTGCATGCATGAAGCCCTGGGTTTGATTTCTCAGCACCACATAAGCAGAAAAAGCCAGAAGTGGCACTGTGGCTCAAGCAGTATATCACTAGCCTTGAGCTGAAGGACAGCACCCAGGCTCAGAGTTCAGGCCCCATGACCAACCAAAAAAAAGTTTCAGGCTGGGCACTGGTGGCTCATGCCTGTAATCCTAGCTACTCAGGAAGCTGAGATCTGAGGATCCTGATTCAAAGCCAGCCTGGGCAGGAAAGTCCATGATACTCTTATCTACAAGTAAGCACCAATAAAAACTGGAAGTGCAGCTGTGGTTCAAGTGGTGGAGTACTAGTGTTGAACCATAAAGCTCAGAGACAATTCAGGGCCTTAGTGCAAATTCTAGGACTGGCACCAAAGAGGGCAAAAAGTTTCTGAAAGCTGTGAATGGTAGTTCATGCCTTTAGTCTCAACTATTCCAGTGGCCCAAGTGGGGTTGGGGGAGAATCTCTTGACCCAGAAGATCCAAGCACAACACATATAAATTACAGGTTGGGGGCTGGGAAGGTAGCTCAGTGGTAGAGTGCTTGCCTTGCATGCACGAGGCCCTGGGTTCAATTCCTCAGCACCACATAAGCAGAAAAAGCCGGAAGTGGTGCTGTGGCTCAAGTGGTAGAGTGCTAGCCTTGAGCTGAAGAGCTGAGGGACAGCGCCTAGGCCCAGAGTTTAGGCCCCATGACCGACAAATAAATAAATAAATAAATTACAGGTTGGTGACTTGAGTTACTATTTGTACACAATGTAAAGTGTAAGTTTCAATCTTTCACATGTAAAACTATCAATATATTTAAAATAATGTAATAGCATTTTATTAATAGTATAAAAGTCTTTTGCCAAACAATATCAAATACTATAACATGAAACTTTCACTTGATGTTTTATTACTTTGTATTACATTACTGTTTAAAGTTTTAACACTGTGATATAGTCAATTGATGGTCTAGTTCTAAGTTTAGTTATTCTAATTATTCATTTTAATAGTTGAAGATATGAAAAAGATATTTCAAAAAGACATTTAGATTTAAATGGAGGAAATGTATTGTCATTAGTTTATCTACTCTTCATCTTTGTTTTCTGTCTTGTTAGGCAGTTGTATAACAGTTTTTGTTGCAGTTTGACTCATAAATTGCCATTTTCCTTGTTATCCTGTAAAGGAAAAAAAGCATAGCATTTCACCTTTCAACAGACACATTGTAAGACCCACTGAAATTCATTATCTGGAAAATATTTGAATAAATAGAAAAGAATATTTCAAAATTTTTAGTGTATACAGAGTTCAGTATGGCTTTTGTTCTCATTTATACATACATATTTCTGTTTTTCAATAAAAATCACACATTTGGAAATATTTCCAATATACTTTAGAATGCTCTCCAAAACACTTCTCCCAGAATGAACACATACACAATTACAGAGGTGAAGGGAAGTAAGTTCCTTATGCACAGCTAAAACTTTAAAGAAAATATGTATGTATGTATGTATGTGTGTGTGTATGTGTACATGTGTGAACATGTATGGGCATGTCTGTTATATAGCACATTGCCCACAGACAGTAGTACAGAAAATTTGGACTGCTTGGATTTTTTTTTTGTCAGACAAACATTTATAATGGCATCTAGTGCTTATGTAATGCTTATTTCCATGGTAGATGCTATACAAAGAGATTTATTTATACCCTTGTCTCTTGGTATCCATGGAGGACTGGTACCAGGACCCTGTGTGTACTAAGATCTACAGATGCTCAAATCTCTTACATAAGATGACATTCAAAAATGGCATAGCCTTTGCATATACTTTAAATCATCTTTAAGTTACTTATAATATCTAAAACTATAACTGATATGTAAATAGTTGTTATTTTGTTTAGGGAATAATGACAAGAGATAAGTGTACACATTCAGTATAGACAGATTCTTCTTATATTTTTCAAATATTTTCAATACACAATTAGTCAAATCCACAGATATGGAACCTGCATTCACAGAGGGCCAGCTGTATGCATTAACTCACTTCATCATCAGAACTGAAATCAGTAGATACTATTATTATCTCTACAGATGAGGAAACTGAACCCAGAAATGTTAAATACCTTTTTTTTCACAGGGTTGGTGATGGCAACACTATGGCTACACCCCAGGCAGTGTGTATCAGGATTTGTGTGTGTGTGGTGGGGGGAGGGACTGGAATTCAGGACTTTGGGCTCTCACTAGGCTTTTCATTCACATTAAGGGCTTTTCAGTCACATTAGGTGCTCTAGCCCTGTTTGTGTGTACTGGTACTAGGGCTTGAGCTCAGGACCTTGGCACTGTCCCTTAATTTTTCACCCAAGGCTAGCACTCTATTACTTGAGCCACAGCTCCAATTTCAGCTTTTTAGTAGGTGAGTGGAAGAGTCTCATGAACTTTTCTCCCTGGGCTGGCTTTGAACCACAATTCTCAGATCTCATCTTTCTAAGTACCTAGGATTTTTTTTTTTTTGATACGGACTTCTCCTTGTAGCTCAGGCTGTCCTCAAACTTCTGTCCTCCTATCTCTTCCTCCCAAGTGCTCTCAAATTACAGGGGTGTGCCACCATACCCAGCTAGAATCTGTGTTATCAACCTGAAGTATCTTCAATACTTTGCTGGATAAAAAAGAGTTTTTACAACCAATCCATCTCTGTATATATCAGTCTATCAAAAGGATTTCCTTTTATAAAATCTGGCCTTAGATGAAGGCATCCTCAACCCTTTCAATTTGTAGAAGGCCCATCTTAGGTTACTTTAGTCAACACCTTCATGTAACTGACAAGTGTTGTGTCATGTGTCATTATGTTTGTTAATAATGAAGTTACATTTTTCTTACTTTATAAAGAAGTAGTCATTGAAATTTTTCCTTTCTGAGCTATAGATTGTCTTGACTATCTCTATAATGTGCATCCTCTACTTTTGAAGCGATTTGCCTCAGCACACATGAAGAAAGTGAGAATCACTCATAGGTGCAAAACAATTCGATAGGGTAATCAGGACAACTCCTTAAATATAATTTAAGAAATGAAAGGAGTTTGTGTGATAATGATGAAGTGTAATATCAAGTGCATGAACAATACAGGGTTGTATTCAGAAGTGTGAACTGAATTGCTGGAGTGAATGTTCTCACTATATTAAGGAGTTATTCAGTCTTTCATACAGTTCCATGTCTTATTCTGGGAAAAATAGGAATGTGAAGAATTTGGAAAAAGAAAAGATGAGAGTTATAAAACATAAAAAAGTATAAGAAAAGCTAAAAGAACTAGGGTTATTTTAGAAAACCTAATAGAATTTGAGTCTTTCAGTATGTGTAGAGTTATAATCCCTTAAAGTTGACTTAAATCTTTGACACATGCAGCTGAACAAGACAGAGATTCTTTAGAGAATTAGCTGAGGAAATAACAGCAGCACACCTCTTGAAGCCACAAGCTATTAAGCCCGTGCTTTTGAAATGGGTTCAGTCATTAATTGCACATAATTGACAGTAAACAACTGAGTCATCAAATGAACTGTATTTAAGAAAAGCTATTATTTCCTACTGATAAGCAACTTAAATAATAGTTATCTTCAAAGTTCACTTAGCAGGTTTGAGTTTACTGCCTAATATGATCCTCTGAACACAGAAACTGCTGACAGGCTTATATATGGAAGTTATTCTAAACTATTGACAGATATAGTTTATAGATAGACTATTCAAATAAGATTAGGAGTAATGAGAGAGAAGGGGGGGGCCTGTGGGATGTGATTTCCCTAACAGGAAAGCTTATTACTTTAGTAAATTTACTTTAAATAATCAGTCTTAGCAAAATTTAAAATAAATTTCTAACTACTATTTATTTTTTGAAAAGGAATGGGTGGTGATGGGATAGATGGGAGAGAATGGTGGAAAAGGTGACACTGATTAAGATGTATTGTTCTCATAAATTGACTTAAAATCTCTTTGTGCAACTATTTATAGATAACTTTTAAAGTTTTAAAGTTAATCCTAGCAGTTTAAGGGAGTCCAGTATTTTAATACTTCCCCTTTGATTTTTCTCATAAAAACCCAATATAGAAAGTGAGAAAGTTCTGTGATCTGAGAAGCCTTAGATTTGATCCTAATGTGGACTTGCTTTAAAATGCAGTTTTATTTGTATTATAAAACACACTTGAACGTTAGGCCTTTTGGATCAGGTTTTGAGTTTGACCTTTACTAATTTGACTCAAGAAATGATGTTGAACTTCAGGCCTTCCACATGCTTCTCCCAACATCCCAGACAAGCATTCACTGAACCATTTTCTAGACCAAAGAAACAAGTTAATTCTGCTCTATGCTAAGGGGGCATTAACCATTCTGGATTTCCATTCCCTGGAGTATCTACATTTTTCTTTTTTTCTTTTCTTTCTTTCTTTCTTTTTTTTTTTTGTCGGTCATGGTGCTTGAACTCAGGGTTTGGGTGCTGTCTCTCAGCTCTTCAGCTCAAGGCTAGTGCTCTACCACTTGAGCCTCAGCACCACTTCTGGCTTTTTCTATTTATGTGGTGCTGAGGAATCAAATCCAGGGCCTCATGCATACAAGGCAAGCATTCTACCACTGAGCCACCTTCCCAGCCCCAACATTTTTCTAATTATATCTTGGATTCTTTAGTGTTTCATGAAATTGTTGCTCAGAAAAAAAATCAATATACCTAGTCATAAACTAGTTTTCCCATATTTGTACTCCTTTTTACACTAGTTTTCTTTTAAATTATATTTTGGAGATAATTCACAGTAAGAAGTAATCTTAAACTAACTTCCTCATAAAAATGGTTCTCTTTTATTTGAGGTTGTGGTATATATACTGTGATTGGTCTATTAACTGAGAAACAAAGCTAGAAACTATGCTCTCCGACCCATTTAAGTAGGTGAGTCTGTAATAGCATGAAGGTAAAGTTGCAAATAATAGGATTCAAACATTCAAAAACATATTTGCTTTGTTACCAGATGATTGGTAATTATTACCTAGACTAGATACTCATCTTCATAAAACAAATTCTCTAATAAATACTGGTCTCACTTTCTGAACAAGTTACCAAGAGAAGTCATTCAGGTCCTGTAACTGCCATTTAATCAAATTTCTCCCTGTCAGAAGTGATCTCTCTTGGGTTGGTATGCCAGTAACCTCTTCTAAGGTTTTAATAAAAAACCTACAAATAAAACAGGATGTATTATAGTATAAAAAAATAAGCAGCCAGGCACTGGTAGCTCACACTTGTAAACCTTGCTACTTAGGAGGCTGTGATCTGAGGATGGTTGTGTGAAACCAGCCTGGGCAAGAAAGTTCATGAGACATCTCCAGTTAACCACCAAAAAATCTGAAGTGAAGCTGTGCCTTAACTGGTAAAGTGCTATCCTTGAGCAAAGGAATCTCAGGGAAAGCAACCAAGCCTTGAGTTCCAGCCCCAAAATAAGCACCAAAAAAAAAAATTAAAAAATTACCCAGGCCTGATATGCTTCTATAATCCTAGCACTCCAGAGGCAGGAGGGTTATGAGTTCAAGGCAAGCCTGGAATACATAGAAACCCTGTCTCAAAAAATAATAAAGCTTCCTTCTCAGGCACCATTTTAGAGAAAAGATTTTCCATTTTGAATAGTAGAGAATAAAAACTGAATACTCATTTCATTGACATGTATTATTAATATTATTGGGCTGGAAATGTGGCTTAGTAGTAGAATGCTTGCCTTGCATGCATAAAGCCTTGGGTTCGATTCCTCATACACAGAAAGAGCCTGAAGTGGCGCTGTGGTTCAAGTGGTAGGGTGCTAGCCTTGAGCAAAAAAAGATAATCAGGGATAATGCCCAGGCCCAGAGTTCAGGCTCCAGAACTGGCAAATGTCACACACACACACACACACACACACACACACACACAATCTGTGCACTGGTGGCTCATGCCTGTAATCCTAGCTACTCAGGAAGCTGAAATCTGAAGACTGAGGTTTGAAACCAGCCCAGGCAGAAAAGTACCAGAGACTCTTATCGCTAAACATCAAAAATATGGAAGTAGAATGCAAGTTATGAACAAAAAAGCTCAAGGACAGTGCCCAAGCTGTGAGTTCAAACCCCAGGACTGCTGTGCACATGTGCATGAGCACATACAACACACTCATATTATAATATATATGTGCACATATATGTATATGTGCATATATGTATATATGCACATATACATACAAAATCTGGTTAAATCATAAGTTTTTAAATTTTTTGGTCAAGAGTTACATGGTCAGTCTAATCTTACAAATTTTGAATATGTCAGTATTTTTCCTGATTTAGCATATATATAGATATAGATATAAATACCTATAGATATAAATACCATTGTCTATTTTCTGCTGCGATAACAGCTTACCACTATGTATTTATAATTAAAAAGAAATTTGTGTGGCTCATGTTTCTTCAGGCTGGCCAGTCCAAGAGCACAGCATCAACATAGGGTGAGGACATTCATATTGTGTCATCCCATAGCAGAAGAGGGAAGGACCAGAGGGTGAGAGTGCCAAACTCACTTTTGTAATAAATCCACTTTCTCAATGACTAACTGCCTCCTTTGATGAGGACATTAATCTAAGCATTCATCCATTGATAAGGACACAGCCCTCAGGATTTAATTACCTCACATCTCAACACTGTTGAGCTGAGGATTGTTTCCAAGGCATAAACTTTGGAAAGCATTTTAAATCCGTAACAATCAATTGATCATATTCCATATGGTTTATTAAATTCATTTACTTTTCACAAAAATTTCATGATATAAGGAAGAAAAAGCACTTATTATCATTGTCATGCCGGTGATGAAACCAATGCTCAGAGAGGTGAAATGATTTATCTGAAGTAGAAAGTGAGAAAGCCAGGAGTTAAACCAATACCCATTTCCAAGTCTTGTTACCATAATTTCTACTCTATAGATAGAACACACAGATAAAATATTTGTCTTATCTGAATTAATAGACATATTTCCAAACAAACTTTGTATCCCCCAATTTTGAGACAAAAACATGTCCTATTTTTTAAAAAGTATATACATGAAACCCTTTATAAAGGCATCATTTAGACATTTAGCTAGATAGTTGACAATTTTTATGGTTTAAATATAAATTGGAAACACAATGGAAAATTGGGTATGATCAATATCTACATAGTGAATGTGATTAAAGTGATTAGCTTCAGCATATGTCCTTAAAGTTAATTTTGGGGTCTAGAGATGTAGCTCAGTGAAAGAGTGTTGCCTAGCATTCATAAATTCTTGGGTTCAATCTCCAGCACCAAAAAAAAAAAGTAACTTTAACAACTTGAAAAATCCCTTGCTTGTGAATTTATATTTATCTCCTCTAAGTTTTAAGAACTCAAGCTATTAAAACTGTAACTCTTAGATTATACTAGCAAAATACCTGGCCTTTTTTCAATTGAATATAGCTTACCCCTTTTCTTTTTTTGTGTGCTGGTGTTGGGGCTTGTCTCTCTACCATATTAGCTATACTTTGACTTCTGGCTTTTTACAGGGTAATTGGAAATAAAAATCTCAGATTTGTCTGCATGGGCTGACTTTGAACCTGGATCCTCAGCTTTCAATCTCCTCTCAAGTGACTAGGATTTTAGGTGTCTCCTGCCTATTAAAATCTTTATGGGGGCTAGGAAGGTGGTGCAGTGGTAGAGTGCTTGCTTTGCATGCATGAGGCCCTGGGTTCGATTCCTCAGCACCACATAAGCAGAAAAGGCCAAAGTGGTGCTATGGCTCAAGTGGTAGAGCACTAGCCTTGAGCTGAAGAACTGAGGGCCAGTGCCCAGGCCTAGAGTTCAGGTCCCACAAAATGAAATAAAATAAAATCTTTGTGAGAGGTGTGTGTGTGTGTTCACAGTAAAGGGACAAACATCCTGGAAATGCAATGCTTCCCAGATGTTTGGGGCTTTTTGTTTTTTGTTTTTATTTAGAATGTGGTGATAGGCGTTTGTCTTTATAGAAGGGATGATGTCATCCAAATTGGTGTTTATTGACACAAAACTCCCTTTTGTCTGAGAAAATTTTCAGCATGATGGATAAGACCTACACTGACCACTTGATTTTGTTGCAAAGAAGGAACTGCCTGTGCATTACTTTTCCTGTGGACAAACATGAAGGACCATTGGCAACATGTCAGATTATCTGCTATATCCATTTTCCAGTGCCACTGAAAACCATCATTTAGAAAGTTTTGTAGGACTGCTGTGTTTTTAAAAATATAAAAATGTACTTGGCTTTTCAAGCCTTTTTTCTTGGAGAAGGAAAAGGCCATATTGTGGTTATAAACAGAAAAATATGAGTATTTGTACCTTTACTCTTTAAAATATAAGGAAATAGTCTTTGAATTTAGGAAGTCACGGTTATATCTCAGTTCCTCTGTCTTTGGCAGTTTGTAGATCTGTAGCAAATTTTCTGGAACGGTATGATCTGAGTATAGATCATTGCTTCAAAACCCGAAGCCCGCCACGCACGTGGGCATGATAGATAGTTGTGGGGTCTATCTCAAGGCCAGTGAGTGACACGGAGAGTGGTATGTGTGGGACACACGCATTCCACCCCCAAACCATACCCACTGTGCTCCACACGGAATCATGGAATAACTCTGAGCTCTTCACTGACTGAATAGGGCTGAGAACCCAGCTCCTACAGTCCAAGAAGACGGAAGACTGAGAAGCTGTGAGGAGTGCCCTCTGGACTTGGATGGAGATTAACGGCATAGAAGATGGGGAGGGAAGAGTCTGATATGAAATGATACAAAGGAAATTTCTCTGCCAAACTTGTGACCGCTTCCCTCCCTCCCCTCTCCCCGCATACAAACGCCAGGGTCAAAACCCTGCTGATGAACACTGCCCCCCCTCCGCCCCCCACCCCCCAGTGCTGCCGAACGCAGCCTTCGACGTGCTTCAGTGATCAGGGCCCGCACTCAGGTCTCTGGAGTTTCTAGTATACTCTGACCACCATGGCTCCGGGCCCATCTGGGACGGCTCTCAGCCGCTCTGGCGGTCAGGCAGTCCGGCTCACCCCGCACAAACCAAGGTCAACTCCGGCCACCCGCCGGACGCCACGGCGCACGCGGCCTGGGGACGCGGGGACCCGGAGACCGTGGCGGGGGTGGGGGCAGCGCTCACGGTCGGCCGCGGTCGCCACGACGCCCGGCACGGAACCCACCCTTGTCCTCTTGAACTTTGCACCCCGCGTGACGGGGGCCGACGGCGCACGGTCCTCGGAGACCAGAGGAGCTGGCCTGAGCCCCCGCGCGGCGTCCCGGTGGTCTGCGCCCCAGGACTCCGGAGCG
>NW_012267406.1:908485-972019 GCF_000151885.1 Dipodomys ordii
GGCGCTCCCCGCGCGACCGTCCCGGGTTGCCCGGCAGGAGAACACCCGTGCCCGCGCCCGCGCCCGGCCCGCGACTCCAGAGCTGGGTGTGTGTGTGGGGGGGGGTTGTGGTGTCTTTTGTTTCCTCAAGGTGAATTCAAATGGGGCTTTGGGGAGTCCTCCGCGTCCGGGAGATGTCGGTAGAAGGACGACGATTACCGGTGCGCTGCCCCCGAGCTTGGGGAGCCCGGCACTGGCCCGGCGGGGGACGGGGAGGGGGTCCCACCAAAGCTGGGAGTAGTGCGGGTTACCTGCGCGCCCCGGGGAGGGACCGGACGGGGCGGCCGCGGCGGGGAGGGAGAGGGGAATGCTTTACCCGCGGTCGCCGGACCTGTCACGGCGAGACTTCAGTGAGTCCTTCAAGTTCTCCCCCCCCCCTCCCTTTACGCGTGCTGGCTCTCTCAGCCTAAGCTCTGGTGTCTCTCTGCCTTCTAGATAGATCGATGGCTATTTGCACAGATAGGAAAGCGAACGGATTCGTCTCCGGAAACTTCCAAACCAAACCTCTTTCCCCGAATTTTGCACAATGACTGTTTGGTTCTGCCCAGGAGACTGCAGGGTCCACTGGGGACTCCGGAATGAATGCAGAGCCGCGTTCTCCAAAAGCTCTGTCCAGACAGTGTGCTTCTTGATTCTTTTTCCTTCTCACTCGGTCGCGTGTTCATTCACCCATCTGAGCTGGGAAGTGATTTCTGTATTTACTAAGCACTTGGCTCTTAACCTTGTACTGGGCTCTTTCTAAATATTAACTCGCATTCTTAACTCAAAATAGTAAATTGATAGCGGTTCTCAACATGAAGACCCTGTGCGTACTTTAGTTCTCTGAATGTAACAGAAAGAGCTGGGAGCATTAGAGGAAGTTCTTCGGACATATTTGAGGACCCGGTGTGCTTCCCTGGCCCGCTTGGCTACAACTCCCTGAAGAACAGCCATCACCCCCTTCCCTGTGGGAGGAGAGTACGGAGTTCCGGGAAGACACTCTAGTTGGAATTAGGGCTCCAACCAGAGCCCAGGCAGCTTCCGTAAGGTGGGCTCTGTTTCCACTAGCCCTAGTCAGCTAACTCTGCACAGACTTTTAACTTCCCTCTTTCTTCAACCTCCGCTGCACGGAAACTAATGTTGTTTTTAAAAGGAGCTTTGTTCCTAATCCGCTAACAGTTCATAAAACAGCTTAGATGTGAGCAGTGTCAGATTGAATTTGGAATGTACTATAAAAGAGAACGGTTTTGTTTGTATATGTTAACGTAAATAGTGTTTTATGATTTTACTGCTGTTGCTGTTGGCAACATTGACTTGGAGAGTTATCCTCATGAGGTGTCCATTTTGTGATATGCTGATGATATGTGAAGAAGTACTTTTCCAAAATAAAATGCCTTTTTAAAATGGTCATGTAAGCCTGATGGCCGATTGGTAAAGACCCAGAATAGGTAAGATTGACACCATTTCTGTCATTTTGGTGGTTATAAATGTAATATCAAATTCTTCATGTCCTACTCTTTTTCTACGTTCCCCCAACTTTTTTCTTTCTGATATATTTTAATTTCCTGCAAAGTGATCCAATAAGATGATAAGCCTTATTTAATCATTGTGTAAAGTGTTTCTTGAGCAAGAAGGCTCTCACTTTCCTCTGATGTAATTTATGAAATCATGGACATTCATGACATTCATGAAGTCATTTCAGCCAAAAGACACCAAATACTTTCATGGTTTACAAAGTACCTCCAGGCACACTCATTTGTTTTCAGAGACCTGAGAGGTCAGTAGCCATTTTTTAAATTACCATTCATACCAGTCATGAAACTGAGGCAGATAAATGTTGCTGTGCATTGACTGCATGGCTGGTGAGAGGCAGAGCGTGGATACAATAGGCATGTAGGCAGGGCACGTGCAGGCCTGTAATAAACATTTGTGGAATGAATGACTCCAGATGACTTTGGATATCTTGATCTTTCAAAACATGCCTCTCAAAATACCATAATAATTGAATTGTGTTGGGGAGATTTCCAGGTCTAATCCAGGAGATCTCATTTCAAATAGTATGATACAATTACTTTTCTGCAAAACTGACAGGAATGCCTTTTTGACTCATTTCTTAGGATTGGTCATCTCTGGTATTTGAAAAGGAAATAGTATGTGCTTTTAACCCTCCTCCCCTCAAACATCATACCATTTTCCTCTGATTTTGAGAGTGTTGGGATTGGACCCTGATGTTAGTATTTGTGTTGATAGCTTTCTTACACCTATCTCTAAACTTCTTAGATTTATGAGGAAGTTCAAACCAGTGATCATAGGTATTCTAGTTTCTTTCTGAAGTGTCTAACATTACTATTTTTTAAATGCTGTTATTACTTGAGTATAAAGCATGTTTTTTTAAAAAAAAAAAGCAGGAAAAAATCCTCAACTATTTATATCCTTCAAGTATAACCCTCTATAGGCTAAATTATGTGATCCTCATATAGTAACCTTAAATTAGAGAAGAGAATATGGCCATTACCTGGTTGGAGAAATTGAGAAGGGCTATCAGGGAGAAAAGGAAGCGGGGATGGCCTTTCTTATGAGAGATATTGGCAAGAAATCCTTAAGGATTAAGGATTTTTAAGAAATTTCTTAAGGATTTTTAAGAAATCCTTAATGAAGCCAGACTGAGTCATCTGCCTGTCAACCTTCAGTGTGGGGGTGGAATAAAATACTCTTGAAACTTGCCTTGTTTCAGAAGCCACATTACCTTTTCCAGTCTTCATGTTTTCTCTCACTTTTAAAAAATTACCAACTAAATTGCTGATTCATGAAATTCAAATTATATAACACATTATTTCTGACAAAGAGTTTCCACATTATGTTAAGCAACTCCCTTACCTATTCTGTTCCTTATGGTGGAACCTTCGTACTCATTTCAGTCCCAATCCTATTTCATGGAGAAGAGTGATGAATCTAAGTGGTACCAATCCTGCATCTTATATTCTGCATTAACATAATTTGAACTGAATACTAGCTTTGAGTTAATTGCTGTTGCCAGAGAAGCTGATGTGAAATCAGACACTGAAGTCCAACTCAGAGCATCAACCATTAAAATAGAATCACCTGTTCAAAGGTTTTCAGAGGCATTGTGCAATATCTTTGTCTTTGTCTAGTGTCTCTTTCCTTTTGCTATAGCTCCTGAAACACCTCTTCAAATTTATCTTTGAGTACCCACCATTCTACTGAGAACCAACCTGAGCATGGCATCACAACCCTGTGATTCCGGCACTCAGGAATCTGAGGCAGAAGGATCTGAGTTCCAGGTCAGCCTGGATTATTTAGAGAGACTCTATCTCAGCAACCAACCAACCAACTAGATTATCAAATTGTTGTTTTTCTGGAGCAAAATGAGTAAAAGAGGTAATCAAAGGTGAATTGGTAGAGGCTGAAGGACTAGTAAGATGGAAAATAGATGGTGTGTGAGTGAACTAAGATACTGGGTCTCCTGGTGAAGAATTCGTGTCAGTACAGCTGTTTCTGCTTTGGGGCCATACATATAGGAAGAACTATATGGGATTGAAGTCTGGGAAGGAGTAGGAATTTCTATTGGCATGGTAAGATGCTGGTGGAAAGAGTTCCTTCATATTCTAAGTGCAAAATTATTCTTATGAGAAATGCTTTCTTTGGGGAGGGAAAAGATGGTAGGGGAAGAACAGAGGAGGAGGTAACAATGTTCGATAGGAAATGTACTTATTCCCTTACTCATGTAACGCTGTACAGTATCTTTACAATAAAAATATATACTAAAAAAAAAACCAGAAATGTTTTCTTTGGAAGTGGAGCTGTGGCTCAAAGTGGTAGAGAGCACATAAAGCCAGGGACAGGCCTAGGCCTTGAGTTCAAGCCCCAGGACTGGTACAGAAAAAAAAAAAGGAAAAAGAAAATGAAACCCTTTCTTTAGGTAACAAAGGAAGATTTTTTTCAGATAATTATAAATGTAGAAAGCAAATTTAGTGGCTTAAGAGTTAGGGTGATTTGACAGATTTTTGGTTAAATAATGGCCTAGATTTTGTATCTTTTTAAACACCTTTACTTTTGAGATAATAATGTCATTCTTTTCATTTTGTTCAGTGATTTTGAAGAAACAACATTACTTATGTGCAAGCAATAATGAGCATGGTTCAGACTATTTCGAGTTTCCTGATAATTTGCTATTAGTCAATATGAAACATTTTGTTCTCTTCAGATAAAATGGATTTTATATAAAATGTGTTTATTTACAAAAATGGGACTGGCTGAAGGATTAATCCACAGACTGCTGAGTGAAATTTCTTCAAGTACAACAGTACATTATTAGGACTTTACTGATTTGCTTGCTTGAGCTTGCAAGTGAGAAGAATCTTTATTACTCTATTTGTTTTAAGAAAAGGGTTTTACTATGTTACAGGTTAGCCTTGAACTCAAGCAATACTCCTGCTTTAGTTCTATGGAGTAACTGGGACTGCAGCACATGCTTTATTTACCTTCCTGTCTTTTAAATAATTAATGAAGTCAACTTAAAATTATCTAGTTTCCAACTCAGTATCTACACGTGTAAGCAAACATATTTATGGGATATAATATATGTATCTACATGTATGTATATATGTATGTATGGATATATAAACTACATAAGCTAACACACATTGTAATATACACAAAACAGGTAAAAGGGAATTTGGGGGTCATATCCTTAAGTACTCCCAAGAAAGTAGTATGTGCACAACATATTCTTCCTATTTTTTACATTAGTTTTATTCCATATTTTGAATATTGTTTTTGAATTTATATTTTTAAGGAGTTATACAAGGGGTTATAATTTTATGTCAGATTATGAGTACAATGCTTCTTGGGCAGTGTCACCCCTTCTTTTGTTTTCCTCTCTTCCTTGCCTACCCACAAGTTACATAGTACAGTTTCTACATTGTGTATTTTGAATACCATGACTACATTTGCTCACCCTTCTTCCCTCCATTCCTCTGCCCCTGTTTGCCCCCAACCCCATGTTAAAACAAAGGAAAACAAAGAAAGACATGTTTCCATTTCTTGGAATTCATTTGGTAAATAGCACTTTAGTTGTTCAGAGAGTTATGCCATTGGATTCTTCCCTATGTGTACATTCTTTTAGTCTGTTTTTGTACAAAAGCATAGAGCCCCATCTAAATTGTCATGTTTAGTTGTGTTTGAGATCTAGCTTTCACCTATGAGAGAAAACATGTACAATTTGTCTTTCTGAGCTTGTAACTTTTCATTTCATATACTTTTAGATTCAAGCAATTGAGAAGCACATACAATAAAAAATAAGACATTTCTAGCTTTAGGCATGGCTAAAGTGGTAGAGGCCCTGAGTTTAAATCTCAGTAACACACACACAAAAGATAACTAATACAAAGATTTTATATTCTTCTAGACTTTTTTCTTTGCTTATGCAAACTTGTGTATCTGTATTTGTAGAGAATATTTTTAAGGCAAGAATTATTCTACACAATTTGTCTTTTTGTTTCTCAGTTAACATTTTAGCCTAGACATCTATTTTTCCACATACTTTTTATTTCTACAAAAAGGAAAATAAGAAATACTGTGCTAGGTATAATGATGTATCTGTTGTCTCAGCTACTGGAGAGTTTGATTGTCTGAGTCCAGGAATTTGAGCCAGCCTGGGCAACACAGTGAGATTCACATCCCTTAAAACAAAAACACACACACGAAAAGTCAAGTTTCAGTGCCTCACACCTGTAATCCTAGCTACTATGAAGACTAAGATCAAAGGATCTCAGTTCTAGGCCAGCCTGGGCAGGAAAGTCTATGAGACTCGCGTGTGGGAGTGTGTGCGCACGTGTGTGTATGTGCAGACACGAGCGCGCATGTGCGCGCACACACACACACACCAATCCTGAGGCTTGAACTCAGAGGTTGGGTGCTGTCCCTGAGCTTTTATGCTCAAGGCTAGTGCTATGCCACTTGAGCCACATTTCCATTTCTGGCTTATTGGTAGTTAATTGGAGATAAGAGTCTCGTGGACTTTCCTGCCTGGGCTGGCTTTGAACCTCGATCCTCAAATTTCAGCCCCCTAAATAGCTGAGATTTCAGGCATGAGCATCAGTGTCTGGCAAAGACTCATCTCCAATTAACAACAAAAAGCTAGAAGTGGTACAGTGACTCAAGTGGTAAAGCATGGTCTTGAGAAAAAGGCTAAGGAACAGTGCTTAAACACTGACTTCAATCCCCAGTACTGTTAAAAAAAAAAAAAGTAAGCTAGATACTGGTGGCTCATGCCTTAGCTACTTAGGAGGCTGAGATCTGAGGGTCACAGTTTGAAGGCAGCCCAGGCAGAAAAATCTGTGAGACTCTTATCTCCAATAAGAACAAAAACAAAACAAACTCAGAAAAACCCAGAAGTAGTGCTGCAGCTCAAGTGGTAGAGTGCTAGCCTTGAACACAAAGAGGCCCAGGGGCCCTGAGTTCAAGCCCCAGGACCAGCAAAAAAGAAAAAAAATTAAATGTATCGCTTCTTAACAATTCGTATTAGCACTTTAAAGTATACCCTGTACTTTTGTATGCATATACATATTTTTCAATAAATTTTCAATAAATTTAAAAATATTTCCCTTATACAGACTTGCTTTGTTAGTTAGAAAACTGTGTTTTTTTAGCCAACCAACGTCATAGATTCCATGTGCCTTTGAACCAGCTATTTTACTGTGTTTCCTGGCTACCTGCCATCCCCCAAACCTGGATAATACTCTTGGAAATTTATACTACTGCTCATAAAGGAGATGAGGTAAGGGAGTAGACATACTAGCCAATCCATCCACATAAACAAAATATAGCCTGTTAATGAAGGTCAGTCAATAGTTGTATTGTCTGCACTTCTAAAATACAAGATACTTAAGAAATGATAGAGTATTCACACATAGCTAATTATAATCAATAAAGGACAAGCACAAATAATGAATTTGAACCAAGGGAAAAGGGCCTGTTCTAATGTTCAGTTAGAAATTAGGACAGCTGCTGAGTGCTGGTAGCTTATGCCTGTAATCCTAGCTACTCAGGAGGTTGAGATCTGAGGATTCCTACCAGACAAGGCAGGAAACTCCGTGAGACTCTTACCTCCAATTAACCACAAAAAAAAAAAAAAAATAGGAAAAAGAAAAAAAAAGCCAAAAGTGAAGCTGTGGTTGAAGTTGTAGAGCTGTAGCCTTGAGCAAAAGAACTCAGGCTCTAGCCGGGCGCTGGTGGCTCACGCCTGTAATCCTAGCTACTCAGGAGGCTGAGATCTGAGAATGGCGGTTCAAAGCCAGCCCGGGCAGGAGAGACCGTGAGACTCCTATCTCCAATAAACCACCAGAAAACCGGAAGTGGCGCTGTAGCTCAAGTGGTAGAGCGCTTGCCTTGAGCTGAAGAGCTGAGGGACAGCGCCCAGGCCCAGAGTTCAAGTCCCACGACCGACAAAAAAAAAAAAAAAAGAACTCAGGCTCTGAGTTCCAGGTCGAGTTCAAGCCCCAGGACTGGTAAAAAAAAAAAAAAAAAAATCGGGACAGCTGAACCTAAGATGTTTTGGAATATTTTCCTAATGATAAGTATTGAAGTAATTGGTTCAGCAAAGCTGCTGCCAGTGGTGGCCATAGGTAACACTGATGTTTCTTATAATCCTGTTTAGCCTGGGCAGTTAGTACTGTACAAACTCCTTCTTTATATACTAACATTGCCAACTTTTCCAAGTGGCGTCTGCCTGTGCTAACCGCTCCGTTCTCTTTTCTTCTCAAGCATTCTCATACATGTACAGCCATCACCTACTTGGCCTACTTTGTGGACCTCCTACCATCCCCAAAAGAACTGTCTGTGTTTCTTTTTCCTCTTCTAGCTCTTGCTTTAAGAAAGTATAGAATACTTCTCCATCTCACTCTCTTTATTTTGGTCTTGAGCAAAAAAAGATACTAATCATGGTGGTATATTTAAGGACAGGCCTTTAATAAGGAAAAAAGAAAGCTTTTAGTTTGGAAGGGAAGGTAGGCATTATAATGAGGGAGTGGTTTCACCCTTCAAAGCCTTTGAGAATACCCAGTAATTCCTTTCAAAAATATCCATAATAATCTCCATCTACCTCCTCTTCTCTAAATAAGCTGGGTTTTTTCCCTTAAATTTGGCATAAGCTAAAAATTTTGAAACTATAGGTTTTTCTTGTTCATGTCATCACACCAACATTTGGATTAGTGCTATTTCCCCCCTATTAAAGATGTCAGTAACTTAATGGGTTGTATAGCATATTCAGTGTGGAAAGATTATACCCAGATGTGACTGCTGTTTTCTTTAGACAATGCATCCAAAGTCCAAAGTTTCTGGCTTTAAAAACAACTCCTTTTTTTTTTTTCAGGTAAGTTGAATTCTAGAAAGGCTATTCTAGACCAAAGGTTAGCAAGCTCTGAGAAGTGGTATGTCAAGATTCCAAACCTTTTCCCTCCAGATTTTCATCAGTAGAAATATGCATAGGTGAGATCTGGGAGCTGCTTGAATCCTTGGAAGTTGGAGAACAAACAGTGCTGGTTGAACAGGGTCAGGTTTCTGCTGGAGACTTCCACAAGTTTGAGGTATGGGTTTAAGCCCAGGTAGCTGATTGCATACCAATTTTAACACACCTGTAAAAGGTACTTGGGCTAGGTGTTTTGAAAACACTTTGCCCCCCAGACAATAGCTACTTAAGCTGCAGTGAGAGTAAAGGTTTGTTTTCCATAAATATTTATGAAGACATTTTTGAAAAGATGTTTTTATTCAGCTTTCCAACAACATGGCACTGAAATTGAAATCTGAAAGTAATGTATGAGTTGCTTATTTGAATTAGGGCCATTGTTAACAAAGTTTTAGAAGACTTAAAAAGCAATACTTATTTTTGTACTTGTCAATGTATGTGGTCATGCATAGTAGATAATTTAGTTTACTGGGAAATAAATATCTTCTTAAATAATTGATCTCTTTTTGCTCCAGGATTTTCCTATAAAGGTCTACTTATTTTTTTTTGTCTATAAGGGATTTTTTTCTTAATAAAAGATAAAATATTCCAGTGTCTTAACAAAGAACACTTTTTAAGGATTTCTAGTCCTCTTTGCTCTTTGAATTTTATCACATATATTTCTTCTATTTCTGGCCACTGCTAATATTGACCTCTGATATTAACATTATTTATTTCTGTTGGTAAAAAAACCCACAAACTTTATTTTCTATACTCGTGTGTGTGTGTGTGTGTGTGTGTGTGTGTGTGTGTGTGTAGTGTTTTGAGACTGAGTTATGCTATGTAATCCAGGTTGGCTGGTGACTTGTGATCTTCCTGCCACCAGCCTTCTGAATGCTGGAATGACACCAGCATGCCTGGCCTTATTTCTTAATCTTCTCTTTAAAAACTCATCTCAAAGCTGGATGCCAAGCTGGGTGCCAATGGCTCATGCCCATAATCCTACTCAGGAGGATCTGAGGATTGCAGTTCAAAGCCAGCCTGGGCAGAAAAGTCCATGAGACTTATCTCCAATGAAAGCACCTGAAAACCAAAAGTGGCACTATGACTCAAAGTGGCAGCCAGCTTGGGCAAAAGTTTGTGAAATCCTCTTTTCAACCAAAAACTCCATCAAAGTGGTGGCACTTGCCTGTCTTCCCAGTTACGTGGGAGGCTGAGATCAGGTAGATCTTAGTTCTAGGCCAGCTTAGGCAAAATGTTCCTGAGACTCCATCGCAGTTGAAGAAGCTGGGTATAGTGGCGTAGGCCTGTCGTATCAGCTACAGTGGGAAGCATAAAATAAGAGGATCTATGTTCTATCTCAAAATAACCAGCAGAAAAAGGGCTCAAGGTATGGCTCAGTAGTATCTACTTAAGAAGTTCCAGGCTCTGAGTTCAAACCTTAATACTCATAAACAAATGTTCATTGTGAACAAAAGTCCTTTTCTCATTGAAATTATTTATTAGTTTATTTAGCATAATAGGATTAAAAAGTGCCTGTGAGGAGCAGAGTCACCTATAAAATTTTGACTTTGTGTAGAAAGACAGGTTAAAAGTGAGAAGATAACAGCTTTATTTGCCTATGTATAGACTGGGAGGATGCATAGGAAATTAATAATGCAAAGGAAATTCGTAGCTTTTGGGCTAGGAGGATAAAACCTGGCTGGATAGCTATAAATGGGAAGCAGACTTTTGCCAGTGTCCCCTTTTTACATTTCTTTTTGCCTTTCTGAACTATGACAATATATAACTCACTGTTAAGCCAACTTTAAAAAGCATACCCCTGAGCCAGGTATGTTGACCCATGCCTGTAATCCAAAAAACTCAGGAGGCTGAGGCAGAAGGATCTCAAGTTAAAGGCTAGCCTGGGCTACATTAAAAACTCTATCTCAAACCCATAATAAATAGCAGGGTGTTGTTGGCTCACGCCTGTAATCCTAGCTACTTGGGAGTCTGAGATCTGAGGATCACGATTCAAAGCCAGCCATGGAGGCCCAGCCAGCCTTGAACTTTTGCTCCTTCTGTCTTTGCATTCTGAGTGTTTGGGATTACAGTCACATAGTACCACACACGAGTAAGTTTTAAGTTTTGATATATATTTTTTCTTTTGTGATAGTGCTTTTCGTGTCATATTATCTAAGAAATTATTGTTTAGCCCATGGTCACAGAGATTTGTGCTTTCTTCTAGGAGCTTCATGGTTGTAGCTCTTAGTTTTAGGTTTATGGTTTTTGTTAATTTTGTTCATGATATGAGTTGAGCTCCTACTTCATTCTTTTTAAAATTTGTTATTATGAAGGCGATGTACGGAGGGATTACAGTTACATAAGTCAGGTAAAGAGTACATTTCTTTTTGGACAATATCCCTTCCCTCGCTCTCTACTTTATTCTTTTGCACGTGAATATCCAATTGTCCAAACCCCACTTGTTGACTATTCTTTACTAAAGTATCTTGGTATTCATGTCAAAAAGCCATTGATTACAAAAGTATTTATTTCTGTGTTTTCATTTCAATTCCATCAGTACCACACTCTTCATTGACTATGAGCTTTGTAGTAAACTTTGAAATCAGGAAGTGTGAATTCTCTAACTCTGTTCTTTTTTTCTCATGTTAATATTAGAGCTTGAACTCACAGCCTCACACACTCACTCATTCTACCACTCGAGCTATGCCTTCAGTCTAGCATTTTGCTGGTTATTCAGAAATGGAGTCTTAAAACTTTTCTGCCCAGGCTGGCTTCAAATCTCCATCCTCCAGGTCTCAGCTTCTAGAATAGCTAAGATTATAAACATGAGCCACCTGCACCCAGCTTAGTTATGTTTTATTTTCTCCCAAGCTTATTTTGACTATTTTAAGCATGTTTCAGTATGAATTTTAGGGTGAGCTCATCAATTTCTGAAAAAAGAACTCATTTTGTTAGTGATTACATTGACTTTTGAAGATTTTTAGAGAATATTATTACTATCATAACAATATTAATTCTTTTGATTGTCTTTCTGTTTACCAAGGTCTTTAATTTCAACAATACTTGGTAATTTCCAATGTACTAGTCTTGCACTTTCATTAAAGTATAGTGGCTCACATATATAATCCTAGCCACTCAGAAGGCCAAGACCTGGAAAACTACAGTTCAAAGCCAACTTACCTAGAAAAGTCTGCAAGACTCAAGATCCAATTTTACATAAAGCAAGAGTAGAGGTATGGTTTAAGTGGTAGAGTGCCAGCCTTTAGCAAGTAAGCTGAACAAGGACACGAAGCCCTGATTTCAAGCTTTGGCATTCAAACACACTAAGAAACATTCTAAGCATTTTATTTTTCTTGATACCATTTTAAATAGAATTGTTGTCTTAAGTCATTTAATATATTTTTTGCTATTGTATGAAATAAAATAGATTTTTGAACATTGATTTAGTATTCTTCAATACTGTTGAGCTCGTAATTATTGATTGACTTTTTGGAATATACCTTAGAATTTCCTGTAAATTCATATCACTGCACATAAATGTGATGCCTTCACCTTTTTTGTTGTTGCATTATTGCTGTGTCCAAACTTCCTCTACAATATTGAATAGAAGTGAAGAGAACTGATATGCTTACCTTGCTCCTAAAAGCATTCAGATATTCTTCACTGGTGTAAGCTGTGAATTGTTTCTACGTGGTCTTTATTAGCTTCAGGGAAACAATTCCCTTTTACTCTTGGTTTGTAGAGTATTTTTTATCTGTAAAGGAAGTTGAATCTTATCAGATGTCTTATCTCAGTTTAGTGAAATTAGTCCTAGGGTTTTATTCTTAAAATATTACAATGATTGATTGTCAGGTATGAAACCAATCTTGCATTCCCGGCATAAACCATGCTAGATCATAGTGTAAATGTTGTTGTACATTGCTGAATTTCCTTTTTAGATATCTTGCTGAAGACATTTGCATCTGTATCTGTGATATTTGTATCTGTATTTCTTGTGACATCATCATCTCGTTTTGGTATCATAGCAGTACCCAGTGAGTGAGTTGGAAAATGTTTACTCACTTTGGGGGAGTTAGAGAGTGAGATTTTATGAAGGGTTGATATGAATCTTTTTTTAACATTTGATAGAATTTACCAGTGAAGCCAGTTGTACCTAGACTTTGCTTTGTGGAAAGCTTTTCTGAATTAATTCAATAACTTTCCTGGAATATATTGTAAACGTGTGGAAATATCACAATGAAATATCTCCCTGTATAATTAATGTAAACTAATTTAGAAAAAAAATGCTACTGGGTGCCAATATTCCATGCCAATCATGCTAGCTACTCAGAACTGAGATCTGTGCTTCAAAGCCAGACCAGGCAGCAGTCTGTGAAACTCCATCTCCAAAATAACCAGCAAAAGGCCAGGCTGGAGGGGTGTCTCAAGTGGTAGCACACCAGCTTAGCAAGCAAGCAAAATTAGCTTGTTCTCCTGAATTTAAACCCCAGTACCAGCAAAAATAAAGACACTTGATAAATCTTGGTTACCTGTCTGGTGTTCCTAATGTTTTAATAGCCTTGGTTAGAGAATTTAGAAGACCTGTAGTATTACAACAACTACTAAGTTAAGTAATGCTTCATGTAACTTTATTTTCTTTGGATGTTAATAACTAAAAGTTCTTTCTACCTTGTAAATGTTATGGTCTTATTAAATTTATAATGAAAAAAATCTTTAAGTAAAGATTTTTTTTTCAATTGAGGTGGAAGTTTTTGTTGTTGTTTTCAGCTTTTACCAATTTTAACTAGGGTGTGCTGCATGAATAAGATTCTTTATAGCATTATCTAAAGCCGAGAGCTGGTTTATTTGAAAACAAAGGGTTTCTTTGCTATGTCATCTATCTTGGCATGGTCATGAATCCAAGAATTATTCTACACAAATCAGAGAACAGTAATGCAGTTGTGCTTAAATCTAGAGTTCCACACAGCTATTCACCAGAGATGAATTGAGGTGAACAAGTACTTCTAACTTAATTTGCAAAAGTTCTAAAGTGCACTGGTGGAATTCATTGCAGGAAGCATAGTAAAAAAGAGATTGGAAATGTGACTTAGATAGTCCAAAGCTGTTGGAGGAACTCTTACTGGGTTTTTGTGTGTGTGTGTGTGTGTGGGTGTTTGTATTTGTTTTCAGGAGCTGTAAAAATTCTAGTAAAAGCTAGTAATAATGTAAGTTTTATGAACATTTTTTACAATGTTTAAATAATTCATGATATGACTGCTAGGGAATAGATCAGAATGGTAGATTGCCTTTGCTTTTAAAAGGAGCTGGGGGCTGTGAAGTGACTTAGTGGTAGTTGCTTAGCATACATCAAGCCCTGGGTTTGATTCCTCTATACCATATAAACATAAAAAGGCGGAAGTGGTGTTGTGGCTCAAAGTGGTAGAGTGCTACCCTTGAGCAAAAGAAGCTCAGGGGCAGTACCCAGGCATGATTTCAAACCCCAGGACTGGCAAAAAAAAAAAAAAAAGGAGCTAGTATATGCTTCAACTAATAGTATCTAGAGTATTATTCATGTAGCAAACTTTATTTAAAACTTATCAAAGTTGTGAGAACCACAACTTTGTCAGTACTGGGAACTGAACTCTCGCCTAAATGCCTGCTACCATTTAAGGCATGCCTCCAGCCCTTTATGCATTGGTTATGTTTTAGGTAGGGTCTTGTTTATTTCCTAGGAAAACCTGGGTCACGATCTTCCTATTTTTTTTTTTTTTTTACCTTCTGGTAGCCTTGGGGATGACAGATGTGTGCTAGTCTGCCCATTGTGTTTTCCCTTTAGGGGAAGATGAAGTCTCCAGAACTTTTTTGTCCAGGATGGCTTTGAACCTTGGTCCCCAGATCTTTGTCTTTTTGTTTGCTTGATTGTTTTTTGGTGCCAGCCCTGGGCTTGAACTCAGTGCCTTGGTATTGTCCCTGTTGTTGTTTAAGGCTAGCACTCTTGCACATAGCTCCACTTCTGGCTTTTTTGATGCTTAATTAGAGATAAGAGTCTCACAGAGTTTTTGCCAGGGCTGGATTCAGTCATCACATTTCAGCCTCCTGAGTAGCTAGAATAACAGGCACGAACCACTGGTATGACAGAGATCTGGCTGGATCTCTGTCTTAAGTAGCTGGGGTTACAAGCTTGAGCCACCACACCTGGACCCACAAGTTTTCTCTTTTAAAAGAATACCCTTTGTTTCAAAAAAACCCAACAAAACAAGAATATACTTATCAATGTTTTGTATGAAACAGACACATATCTGTTTGAGGTTCCCTGGGAAAACCAGAAGGCAGATCTCTAAAGATATCCAAACTCTGGTTATTAATGTTTATTTATAATAATTTCATGTATTATTTTATGCACAGAGTTCAGTTTTAAAAGGGGAGAAAATGAGCTTTGAAACACAGACTTAAGAAATAACTAGTAGTCATGAGTCATTATTGTTTGTTGTATAAAGTATATATAGAAGTAGAAGGTTCTATCAGGCCTATCACTCTCTGCAAATTGATAGATTTCCAAATTTTTAATGAAAAGGATGGGGTAGATGGTTGTTCCTGGGTACCAAGAAGGATTGTTTCTAGGATCCTTTATAGCAACCAAAATTAACAGAGCTCAAGTTTATTATATAAAATGACATAGAATATGTATAAATCTACACACAGCCTTTATATCATTTATTATTATTTTATAATACCTAATACAATGTGAATGTAATGTAAATAGTTGTCATAGCACATTATTTAGAAGACAATGCTAGGACAAAGTCTGTACATGATGCAACCATCGTAGGCTGAGTTATTACAGAAACAAATGATATATGAGGCAAGGAATGCTTGAGCAGAGAGGGTTGGGGTCTGTGTAATGGTGAGAGACTGGCAGGCATGCTTACACATCTCTTTGTTTCAGTGAACTCATCATAGTGCTTGAATGTAGCACATTCAAGTTTTGTTTTGTGTAACTTTAGGAATTTTTTTTCTTTTTAGGCTGGAGATGGAAACTAGGCTTCACACATGCTAAGCATGTACTCTACTACTGATTTATACTTCCAGCCTTCAGATTCAGTTTTGACATTCCTCTTGATGACTAAAGAATGAGTCCTTGGTTTGTAACACTTGATAGAACCTTTACCCAAACATTGGTGTATTCACCAATAAAAATACACACCCTTTAAAATATGTATGTTATAACATGGTCACAAGTTGAATGAATGTTATTGGCAGGTATTGCTATGTATGCAAATAGCAGTTTGACTTTGGTAACTCATAATCTATTTTCAGCACCTGATAGATTATCTGTAACAGTGATTAGTAATGGAAGCTCTAACTTTATCCAGACCTTAATTAAAATAATGGTTTATCCATCACATGTATATAAGTTTCTTCACCCATAGAATAGTCACAGTCATATGACATATACATAAGATAAATAGTACTTGTAATGCACTTAACATAGTACTTATGACATGTAACTGCTCAGTCAATTGATAGTATTTTTCTTGTGTGCTAGGGATCAAATTAAGGACCTTGCTCATGCTAGCAGAATTCTCTTCCACTATGAGGTCACACCCATCACACCCCAACCCTTTATAATGTTTTTAATAGATTATATTTTATGTTTTTGACTTTGTTCCTTATGTTAATTATTTAAAAGGAAGTACACGGTTTTTCCTTCAACAAATCCTTTGCGTGTAAGTTTTGGATTATAGGAAAGGATTCTTTAGAGATGAATCCCAACCCATGCATGAAGATGGTAAGCCCAGGCCTCTCCATGTTAAACTCTCAGGTGTTTAACCAGCAGCCCATTGTCTCTTCTTTGGGCTGAACAGGTCTTATGCATAATGAAAATTACTCTTTCTTTTTTTAAAAACTACTCTTTAAGTAAAGTTTTACCTGTGTCTTGTGCTCATGACACCCAAATCCATGGCTTCTGGCCTGGCCTCTGCTTTTTGCCCAATTATCTTTACTAGATACCTAGGTTCATAGTGTTCCCACATGGTGTCACAAACCATATGTCTGCTCTCTTTTTGCTCTATCTAGATAGAACTGAGTAGATAGGTAAGAAGCCCCTCCAGTTAATCTGGGCCACTGGCAGGTTTTATGTACAGTGGCATCATAGGAGAATGGTTAGAGTGGAGGCCTTTGATAGCTCAGGCAGTTCAAGCACTTCTAGCCTCTGGATTGGAAGCCTGAATTTTATCAGCCAGAAGCAGGGCTGTGTTGCAGCTTTCTCATGGGCTCAAGTATAGAGCATTTGTCAGCTTTTTTCAAACCGCTGCAAGTCTGATGGGTCTCTGTTAGTCCCGAGGCTTCTGTCAAGGTCTGCTATTGCAAGAATCACTTCCAGCCTGACTGGTATTCTTGCTACTGTTACTTCTGCTGCTGCTTTTCCTCTCTCAGTTGCCAGTTCAACTACCCTCGTAATTATGCGAATCAAAAGTAGGCAGAAACTGCCAGAGAGAAGTGGTGAGGACATAGTAGGATGTCACTCAGCAGTTCAAAAAGTGAGCCAAGGTGATTACTTATGTAGCCAGAAGGGGTATGTGTGCCAAGGGTATACCAGTCAGGGCAGTCCCTTCATGCAAATGACAACAGTACCCTCACCAATCGTGGCACAGCCCTTGTTCCCCAGAAAAAGGAAATGCTTCACATCTTTCCTGCGTGGAAGTGGTTGCCGTATGGGCAAAAGTCTGGGGCAAGCTGCCTGCTGCGGAAGTGCCTTCTGGAGCCAGGGTTGGGCTTTGGGTTCAAAGCAAGCAGTAGTATTGTTATGAATGATCCTTTCTTAGAAGTGGCTAGCCCCATGGAAGGGTCTAGCAGTTGCCAATTAGGGAGTTAAGTTCCCCCAGCACCCAACATCTCAGAACATTTAAAGGAAAAATAAACTTGTACTCATTACCTTGCTCATGTAATTGTAACCCCTCTGTACAGTATGTTCACAATAAAAAACTTATTTTTTTTAAAAAAGGGTGCTTTAGCAGGGTACCAGTGACTCATATCTATAATCCTAGCTTCTGAGGAGTTTGAGATCTGAGAATGGAGGTTCAAAGCCAGTCTGGGCAAGAAAGTCTTTTTTTGGGGGGGGGTGTCCGGTCGTGGGGCCTGACTGTGGGCCTGGGCGCTGTCCCTCAGCTCTTCAGCTCAAGGCTAGCCCTTTACCACTAGAGCCACAGTGCCACTTCCGGCTTTTTTTCTTTTTGCTTACGTGGTGCTGGGGAATCGAACCCAGGGCCTCATGCATGCAAGGCAAGTGCTCTACCACTGAGCCACCTTCCCAGCCCCAGAAAGTCTTATCCCCAATTAACCACTAAAAAGATGGAAATGGAGGTGTAGCTCAAGTAGTTAAGTGCCATCCTTGAGTGAAAAAGCTTAAGGGACTAAGTACAAGTCTCAGTAGTGGTACAAAAAATGCATTGAACTCATAAATGGACATGTTGAATTGAAACGCTCTTTGTACAATTATTTAAAGATAACATATAAAAAAGTGTGTAAAAAGAGTGTGCCCATCATGAAGGCTTATCATTAACTGCTTTGACAGCATGTCCTGGGTAGAAGTGGGTCCTCATCATCTGTTTGCCATGCAGCTCAACCCCAATGAGTATAAAACAAACACATTTTCTTTACCCACTTCATAATGTGCCACCACTCCCATGTTTCACCAATTTCATTTTTATTTTACTTATTCAATTTATGGTTTCATTGTCCAACTAGGAAGCTGAGAGGCATTCCCAACTTGTTGGTATCTTTGATTGCCTACATCCTATTATTTACAAAGCCCTTTTGATTCTGGGTTAGCAGGTGGTAGAACAGATAGCTACCATTCTTGTGACCTTGGATTCAATTCCTAACACTAGAAACAAAACAAAACCTCTCTTACATCTTAAATATTTCTCAAGTCTACTATGGCCTCTTGAGGCTCTTGTCATCTGCAGTGACTCTCTCGTAAGTCATTTTTTCTATATCCAATCTTGACAAACTCCATGCATTTTTCCATATTGATATCAAGGTAACATAAAGTACAGATCTTACCATTGTCAATATTTCCCTCCTTTCCTGCAAGGTCAAGTCTAAATTTGTTGCAGGGGTTGGGGAGAGGTACCAGAGGGATAGTGGAGGGTGAATGGAGGGAGTAAATGTGGGTAAATGTGATTGATGTACTCTGCATGCATAGGTAAAAATGGAACAATAAAGCGTAAAAAAGTAAGATCAAGTCTAATGTCCTTAACATGGCTTGTCAGGTTTATTATGATCATCTGATTTCTACTTATCTGGGTGCTCCCAGGCTTATTCTTGTGTTGGTGGTACTAGAGTTTGAATTCATGACTTTGAGCTTGCTAGACTAGTGAAATACCACTTAGCTGTATCAGCTCTCAGGCTTATTATTTTTACCCCCAACTACAGTGATTGCTCTCACATACACTATGCTAATAAATGTGTGTGTCCTTAGAATAGGGTCTCACTGTTGTTCACTAGTTTATACTAAGCCCAAGAACCACCTGCCTCAGGACATCTTTCCTAATTTTCTTTTCTTCCCTGTACTGTCTCCTCACACTGGAATACTTGCCTTTCTCCACTGTTTCCATGGGTGCTTCTCAATGCTTCTGTTATAGCTCACTATTTTAAATGGAATTACATATTTCAGATGTGTCTACTTTTGCACCCTAAGAGGAAGTCTCAGGCTGAGGAAAAAATCATCAGGCTTCAGTTCACCTTCATAAGTGGAAGTTGTAATTGTCATTGAAATTATTTATTGATACCAAAGCACTAAGAAAGAACAAGAAAATGTGATTTGGTTCTATGAGAATAATAAGGGTGGCCTTAAGCATGTTAAGCAGACATTCTATCTTGGACCTATAGCCCCAACTCCTGGATTCTTTTGATTATAATAGAACCATGTGGGCTGGGAGTGTAGCTCCAGTGGCAGCACTTTTGCTTCATTTCTAAGGCCCTAGGTTCAACCCCCAGCAGTGAAAAAAAAAACAAGAAAATAAACAAAAACTGAAGAACATAATGTAGCACAATGCATAGAATGTAGCAGATCATCAAAAAGCGTTTGAGATGGGTTTGGGTAAGATGAGGGGAAGATAATGAAAGGGTGACACAGATCATGATGCATTGTACTAATGAACTAACATTGAATTGTAACTCCTTTGCATAAAGTACTGAAAGATAATTTTTAAAGTATTTGAGTTAATTAATGTTAAACTCATCCATGCAAACTTAGCTTCTGTGTTGATTGTTCATGTTAGTATGGTCATCTGCTCACACCTTAAAATACAGAGTAAAAAAAAAAAAAAAAGGAAGAAAAAAAGTCCCCATCATACTGTGAATTCCAGAGGAGGCTAATCTTCTTAAAGCCCTATTTTAATTGCATGCTTACTTTTCTTACCCACAATAGCTCTTTATTAGTTCAAGTTCAAACTCCTCACCCTGTCTTACCTATTTAACCTATTCTGGTCCTACAGAATCAGCCTGTACAGTTAAGTCAATTTACTTAATAGGCAGTGTAGGCAGAGGGTATGACTTTTCAAATCTAGATTTTCATATCAGAGTATTATAGACTTTAATATTATATTTTGGTGCAATAAACAATAGCTTTATATTTATAAAATATTGATTGAGTGCTCACTATTTTGGACTAAGCACCTTTCTAGTGAATGAGGCTTTGGTTATAGTGAAAATCAACCTAACTTCTGCCCTCATGGAGGTTTTGGTCTAATTTTAAAGGCAAATAATAACTGTAATCCCAAGCTATGGGATCAGGTGTCTTCTCAGGCTCAGTGACATCTATCCTGATATGCGTTGTCAGGAGGTGCAGCACCAGTGGAAGGAAGAGCAAATTCAAAAGCCTAGTATACTTGGGCAAGTGAGAGAAGTTTCTTAGGAATAGATCTCAGGTACTAGGGAGATATCTTGATTACTATAACTGATCATGAAAGGAAATAAAGGAAATTTCCATCAAGGACATGCATGTTCTTTTCCTCAGGATGTGAAATATTCAAATTAGTTTACTCTTCTTTCATTGAAAGATTTAGAAGGGGGAAAATACCAAATGAAGAAAATGAACTTCTGTTGGTTCACTGATGACTTACCTTCATTTCTTGCCACCTGTTGTCTAAAACAAAGTCTCACTATGTAGTACAGGCTATCCTGGAATTCCTGGAACTCTAGATCCTCTTGCTTCTGCCTCCTGAGTGAAAGATTATAGGCATGTGCCATCATACCTGGTTATCAGCAGTATTTTCTCTTTCTTCCAGTGTTGGGGATTGAACCCAGGACCTACACATACTAGGCAAAGATACTATTACTGAGCTAATCCCCCACCCTGAATGCTGGGTATTACATGTCAGAGTGAAAGTGAGTGAAGCCATTCCCAAAGGCCTTTTATAGTGGCACCAATCCATTCATGACAGCAGCACCCTTATTGTCTAAATTCTTCCCAATACTATTGTATTGGGGATTCAGTTTCAACATGAGATTTGGAGGAGACATCAGTATTCATTAAAGGTGAGTAACCTTTTTTGATGGGACCATCACAGATTGTAGCTGCAGAAGCAGTCATTTGATCCATCACCAATTAGTAATTCCACAGAAGCATCCTTCTACCCACCCTACCCCCTTTGCCTATAATACCAAATCTTGGGCCTTTCCTCTGATCATGCAGGTTAGGTCAGGTTATTCCTGTCTATGTCACCTCTGCAGGCCTTGGGCTTTGCCCCTGCCATCTGACCTTTCTCATTCTCTATTGGCTTTCTGTCTTGAATTTTGTATTTTCTGTTTTGTTTTCCCTGCTGTTTTAGGGGTGGAGGAATTCTGAGAGAAAAGTTGAAACATCTTTGTAACATGTTAAAACAAGAAGTCTTTCTCTCACCCTTTGAATAGGCAAGTTTCTCCATAGACAGCACTAAAAATGGAGGGACTGTGTTAATGTTTCTCCTACACAGGGATGCTGAGACCTGTAGTCAGACTTCTCTGTCACTATAACGTACATTTGAGAGAAAAAACAAGACTTTGGCTCACAGATTCAGGTTTCTTTCTCTTTTTAAATTTAAATTGCTTTATCTGTTTATGGAAATCTGTTTTCTTTTTTTGTTTTAACTTTTTAAGTTTTTTTTTTTATTGTAAAGACACTTTACAGAGGGGTTACAGTTACATGAGTAAGGCACTGAGTACATATCCTATTGAGCATTGTTATCCCCTCCTTTGTTTTTCCCCTGCCACCCCCCCTCACCCCCTCCCACAAAGTTGTAAAGTTTGCTTTCAACACCATGTCTTGTACATCTCATTGTTACAATGGATCAACCTGCATCCTTGTTTCAGCATTTGGTTATTTCCCTTCCCCTCTCCAAATTATAAAAATGTATATACAAAATGCAGGGCACTGGGTGATTCAGATTTCTATCCATGGTCAGTTAGTGCCATTATTTCTGGGCATGGTGAGGCAGAACATTGTGGCCAAAAGTCATAAGATGGAGCAAAGCTGCCTCTCATGGCAGCCAGGAAGCAAAGATGAGAGTCACACAAAGCTGGGCTTCTCCCACCTTCCACAATTCTGCCACCTCTCAGTAGTCTATTTGACTTTGAATTCATGATCCAGTCACTTCTCTGAAGTCCCACTTCTGAGTCTTGCTTGCACTGGGGACTGAGTTAAGTACTTGAGCTTTTTGAGGGGACATGAAATATTCAAACCATAATAAGACCCAATAATCCAATGTTCATGCACTTATGAAGATATATTCTTTATGGGAGTATTCACTGGGATGCAGTTTTCCAGAGGACATAGAAAGGATGCTACATAGGGCTGGGAAGGTGGCTCAGTGGTAGAGTGCTTGCCTTGCATGCCTGAGGCCCTGGGTTCAATTCTTCACAAAAGCAAAAAGAAAAAAGCCAGAAGTGGCACTGTGGCTCAAGTGGTAGAGCGCTAGCCTTGAGCTGAAGAGCTGAGGGACAGCGCCCAGGCCCAGAGTTCAGGCCCCACGACCGGACCCTCCCCCCAAAAAAGAAAGGATGCTACACAGACTTTTAAATTACCTTTTAGGTTTTCACATATCAAAATAGCCAAGCTTGACAGAAAACCTGTGGCTTATGCCTGTAATCTTAGCTACTCAGGAAGCCGAGATCTAAAAGATCACAGTTCAAAGCCAACGTGGGCAGAAAATTTTTACAGACCCCATTCTAAGAAAAATAACCAGGAAAAAAGAAAGACTGGGCTGGAAGCATAGCTCAAGTGTTCGAACAAGAGCAAGGCCCCAAATTCAAATTCCAGTACTGACAAATAAAAAAAAATGAAAGTTTGCTTTTATGCCTGTAATTTTAGATTTCGAAAGGCCAATCCCCCCCCCCCATGGCCAATTCAAATATTCAGAGTTAAAATTTCCAGGAGACAATTCCTAATATCAAGCATTCTGAATGTGGCTTTGTGAATATTGTGAGTTTTCATGCTACTAAGGTGTGAAGTTTATTTTAAAAATAGGCAGTTTAATTTTCTAACCTCATTTTAATGTGTGTGTGTGTGCATGCGCATGTGTTTTTTAGCATATGACTATGTTTTTCCACTTCAGTAATTTTTGCAAATCTTCTTACAGTGTAACTCCCTATAAATGAAAGACTATTTTAACATGGTTTAAACAGCCACAGGTTTTGGAAAATACTACACAAAGTGCCTGTTTTAGAGGTCCAGAGTAGACTCAGGAGAGTTGGATTAGACTTGGGAGAGCTGGAGCAAATGAGCTTGGATATAGTGCTACAGTAGGAAGAAAGTGTAACGTATGATTTTTTAAAAAAAATGTTCAGATATCTGTCATTTTGCTAAGAAATCTTCTTACATTTCTAGACTTTTATTGAAAAACTGTCTTTTAAGGTTGTATAAGTCTTGTGCTTTACTGCACAGCACAGCAGATGTATCTGAACACCAATAGTGTTGAATAAGCCTCAGTTTGGATTGCAGCACAGGATTTCATGGATAAATGAGGAAGTGAATTTGAGCAAGTTACTTAATGTTTCACTTTGTGCATCTGACAGAGTGCGTAAAGTTCTCCTGGTAGAACTACCATGAGGTAAAGTTCTCAGAACTGTGCATGGCTCTTTTTATTGAGGTATGTCAAACACCTAACACAGCTTTTCCTCCTAGAATCGGAACTACTAGGGAAAAGTTATGTAATCTAAAATCCTTTTTTTCTGATTCTCAGAATATGGAATTTGGAAACAGCTTGTAAATTTCAGAACTTCTGCAGTTGAAGGAGTATTTGTTTATACTTGGTGACTTCTAAACAGTTATGTGTACTGAAAATACAAAAGTGAGTTGTTGGGAGGGAACTCCAAATATTTGAAATAATTTGTTTGCTAAGCTGCTGGGACTTAGGGTGTTACCGAGGGAATTTTTAAGTATGTCAGGCCATGATAGCTTCTTTCTTCATATGCTAATGCCCTGTGACTGTGCATTAGCCTGTGTACCATGTTTTTCCTGCCATTATTGTGGCACCAGCATCATGGTCCTCTGGGACCTGACTTAGTGCTCACTGACAGGCAGGCACAAGGCCTGGAGGACCCAGTCTAGCAGTGCTCTGACTCACATTTCCCTCTAACACAGTTGATGTTGAGATCAATAAACTCTGACAAGCAGAAGTAGCAGGCTCATCAATTTTAATTTTGAAAACTGTCGATTTTTTATTGTCATCAGTTAGTCTAAATTACTTTTATAAAGATAATAGACTCATCAATTTGAAACCTATCATGTCAGATGGCCATTAGAGACCTCTGAGTTCTCAATTATTTCCTGTGAAACTCTTACTAGATATTGTAATTGTGTGGATGCTTATATAAGAAGATGGTGAAGAAAATGTAAAGAGCTTGTTTCAAATACTTTTATAATCCACTACCTCTGGTTTAGTATATGGTAAAGTGGGCAACATTTGATTTAATTCATCATAGAAAACTTATTATATTACCAATTTGAGGTTCTTGCATATGAAATATCAACTCTAAATTCTTCTTGTAAATTTCTTTTCCAATCTTCCGGTTTGAACGCAGCCTGATGCCATCCCTGAGCTTTTGTAGAGCTAGCTCTCTACCACTTGAGCACAGCTCTACTTCTGGCTTTTTGGTGGTTAACTAGAGATAAGAGTCTCATGGACTTCCTGCCCTGGCTGGAGCCACAGCCCCAGCACTAAAGATCATTTTATGAGATAGTAAAGGATAGTAAATTTCAACAGATTTGACTATGAGAAAAGCACTGTGTCAGCAGTTGGTAAAGTCAGGGGTAAAAGTTGAGGACATTGGTTAAAGAGTGAGTAGCGGAGTTGGACTCTTTGCTGAATAAAAATTAATAGGCTGTAGTATGCTGACCAGCCCCTTGGGAGCTATAGAAGTTTTTCTGGGACATAGGTCTTTGAATGTTAAAACGAGCCAGTCATGAGCAAACCAGAGTTATTAGTCAGACAGTGACTGACACTGTGTGCTAGGCTAGGCTCTAAAGGTGTAAAGGAAGTAGATGTTAGACATGCAAAGAGAATATGTGAGATGAAAATGTAGGGTAGAAGTAAACATCAGGCCACAGACACCCCTAGTTGTAGATGATGGTCAAAGAGTAGACATGGAGGGAAGGTAACAGAGTTGAAATGAATTCAGAGAAAAGAGTAGGCTGACAAAAACTTACTTGAAAGAACAGAAAGAGATGTAGAGAAAGGTGACCTGGAGAAGAGAGCCCCAGTGCTTATACCATATAATTGGAACATTTGGGAGATGTTAAGGATATTGAGCTTGCTGGCCTCTATGTGTTCAGGGAGAATAAGTTGGGGGAAGAGGTAAAAAGAAGCTGGGGACTTGGGGGAGTGAAAGGAAATCACAGTTTCTGAGGTGACCACATTACATCATGTTAGTGGGGAAAAACGTGGAAAATTACAAAGCATTAAAGAAATAGCTGGCACTTATTGGATGCTTTCTTTGGTTCAGGTGCTAAGTATATAACCTACATTACCACAACCACAAAGATAGCTACTACTGTTATTTCCGCTTTATAGATAGGAAACCAGGCTTCTGTCTGCCTCTGTCTTCACAAGCTCTTTCTTGTATCTGTGTCTTCTCCTCTCCCATCCCCTCAAGACATTTTTCTCTGGATTTAGGGTTCACTTGGATGATCTGGGATCATCCTAAAATCCTTTTGGGGACCACCATTCAGACTACTAAGTCACTTACATTTTGAATGGATTTGGATGCACTTGTGGCTTTATAATTTCATGCATTAATCATTTAGAAAATATTGATTTACTGGTTTAAGCAGTTCTTCCAAATGTTGCTACATTTCATAGCACGATTTATAGAAGCATATTAATAAACATCACCAAGTGTATCAGTAAAATCTTTTCAGTGGAGAGGAACAGACCAGCTTATGATGGCAGAAACAGATTTTCTAAAATACAAACTTCTGCTTGAAATCTGAAATGTTATCTTTGCCAACAAGCACATTGAATTGTTTGCCTTAATGTGGCAGGCTTATTTTGTTCAACTTCAGGAAAAATGTCTGCCAAGTACCCAAGTTTGGCAAATATAGCATCATTTGTCAGTCGTCCTTCAAGTAAAAATGGAGTTCTATGTAAAAACAGAGAGTTCAGCTTGGGACTCAAATAATCACACAAGGGCTCTTCTTCCAATCTCTGGACTTTGGTTTATAGCAGAAATACTCTACATGTATGTCCTATTTTCACACAGAATACTAGTACATTCCTCAGTAAACTTGGCTTAAGCCTTTTTTTTTTTTTTTTGGTGGTGCTGGAGATTGAAACCAGGGTTTCATGTACTCTAGGTAAGTCCTCCCTTTTATCAGCTAAAGGCAAAGTAATAGTGAGAGATACAATAACTACTCATACAGTAGCTTCACTGCCTTGATTCATGCCAGGGCACCAGTACTGTTAGTCACAGTTGCTTTTCACTATCAGTGCCTATGTTAACACATTGAAAAAGGCAAGTAATATGTTAGTGTAATCATGCAAATAATTTTACTTCTCAGACCTCCCGAAAGGGTCTTAGGGCCTTCCAAGGGACTGGGACTAGACTTTGAAAATTACTAGTATATGCCATTTGGTTTATAACTAAAATATAGACTAATTTTAGAGGTATGTGTATTTCGTATAAAATCAATTAGACTGCTTCCTTAGAAAATATCTGAATTTATATAAAATACAAGAAAAAGCCATGCATTGGTAGCTTAAACCTATAATCTTAGCTACTTAGGAGGTTGAGATCTGAGGATTGTGGTTCAAAGCTAGCTGAGACAGGAAAGTCCAGAGACTCTTATCTCCAATAAACCACTTAGAAAAAGCTGAAAGTGGTGCTGTGGCTCTAGTGGTAGAGTGCTAGACTTGAGCAAAAGAAGCTCAGGGACAGTATCTAGGACCTGAGTTCAAGTCTCAGGACCAGCAAAACAAATAATATATTTTATAATAAATGAATAAATAAGTTAATTTATTAATAATAAAGAAAAATCTAATGCAGGTGGGTTTAAAATGAAAATAAAGCCTTAGCATTACTCTAAAGCAAACACTGTTTTAAGGGGGAAAAAACCTTTCTGTTACAGAAAACTTCAAACATACACAAAATAGGTATGCAGATTATAGCCAGCCTCCATAAACTCATTGTCCAGTTATCTAATTATGGCTATATCTTGTTTCAACTAATATATCCCTCGCTCATCTCCCAGTCATTAGGTTGTTTTATATCCATAAATATTTCAGTACTATCTTTGTAAAATAGACTCTTACAAAGAAACATAACAATAACATTAGCACACTTACAAAAATGTGTGTGTGTGTGTTTGTGTGTGTGTGTGTGTGTTGGTGCTTGAAATCAGGGCCTGGACACTGTTCCTGAGCTTTTGTACTCAGGGCTAGCGCTCTACCACTTGAGGGACAGCTCCACTTGTGGCTTTTTTTGGTGGTTAATCGGAGATGAGAGTCTCAGATTTTCCTGTCCAAGCTAGCTTCAAACCACAATCCTCATATCTTAGTGTTCTGCGTAGCTAGGATTACAGGTGTGAGTCACTGGCACCCAGCTTAAAAAAAAAGATTTCTTAATGGCAGTAGTTATCTAGTTGAGTACAATTTTCCCCAATTGCCTTTTATTCTTTTCAGTAGTTTTTCTGGTCTAAGCAAGATCCAAATAAGATAAACGCCAAAGTATATTATTAATACATTTTAATATGTGTATTTTCTACTTTTTCCCCTTACAATTTACTTAATGAAGAAACTAGGACATTCGGTCCAGAGTAGTTTACACTAAATTCTGCTGATTGTATTTCTATGATGTCATTTAACATGTGCTTATGCCTATGACACCAGTTATTTCCTATAAATTGGAAGTCAGAGCTATACTCAATGATATTTGGGTTCAAATATTTTAGTAAGAATAACTTCATAAATGGTGATGTGCTTTATCATCAGGAGGCATAAAATTGTTTGGTCTTAATGCTATATAGTCATTGGTGATCATAGTCTCCAAGCATTTATTTATTAATTCATTGTAAAGGGGTTGTATTGTACCCCTCCTCTTGTTCCTCTTCTTCCTTTTCATCTTATTGCCTCTCCTCTTCCTTTTTCTCTTCTCCCTTTTTCTCTTTTTCTTTTCATTTGAGTCCTAGAGATTGAACACAGGGCCTCATACATACTAATAAACATATGCTTTATCACTGAACTTTACTCCCAAACTCCCAACCCTTTTGTCTCTTCTTTATTCATTAACCACAATTTTTCTATAAGGAAAATTTCCCCTCACTGACTATTTGGTTGTCCTGGGGTACAGTTCATATTGTTAAGGCAAAATAAAGACTTCATTCTTACCCTTTAACTAGTTTGCAAATCAATGGCTAAGTTCCTCAACATCATCTTATAGAATTCTTTTCTATTTTTTTAGAACATGTATATACTCCTTGATTTTATATACTCCTGAATTCAATGTATTTCAACTCACAATAGTCATTTTTTTTTTTTTTTACTGTGGGGCTTGAACTCAGGGCCTATGTCTGTCCCTGAGCTTTTTTGCTCAAGGCTAGAGGGTTAGCACTCTACCACTTTGGGCCACAGCACCATTTGGAGATAAGGGTCTCATGGACTTTCCTATACAAACTGGTTTTGAACCACGATCCTCAGATCTCAGCCTCCTGAGTATCTAGGGTTACAGGCATGAGACATGAGTGCCCTGTGTTCCATTTTCTTGTCCTTGGCTCTCTTTGAGTTGGCTTATTGGGCCTCTGAAATAATTTGGTAGTCACTAATACCATACAAGTAAAAACAAAAGACATTCCAGGCTCCTCTGGAATACAGATCTCTAGTTAGCCAATACTACAGGAAGGAAAATACTTACAGGTCGTAATCTTGGCACTAAGGGGACTCACTCAGCGGGTTTCTCATTAATTTTAATCTTTATACTCTAGAGTTAGGAAATATATACATATGAATGTTTTAAAGATAAAACACAATAACTATTATGATATATTCAATAATCCCATCAAAATTGCTCATTATCAAAGACTGAGATAACTACTTGTTTTCTTTCTTTCTTTTTGGGTCCAGTTGTGGGGCCTGAACTCTGGGCCTGGGCGCTGTCCCTCAGCTCTTCAGCTCAAGGCTAGTGCTCTACCACTTGAGCCACAGCGCCACTTCCGGCTTTTTTTTTCTTTTTGCTTATGTGGTGCTGAGGAATCGAACCCAGGGCCTCGGGCATGCAAGGCAAGTGCTCTGCCACTGAGCCACCTTCCCAGCCCCATTACTGTTTTCTTATCCAATAATACAAACATGAACTCAGAATAATATTAACAGCAATAATAACATGATTACAGGAAAATATTTTTTAATTGTTATTATACAGGTGATGAACAGATGGGTTACCATTTCATAAGTCAGGTAATGAGTACATATCTTTAAAAAAAGTTTTTAATATATATTTTTATTGTAAAGATACTATACAGAGGGGTTACAGTTACATGAGCAAGGAAATGAGTCCATTTTCTATGGAGCATTGTTACCCCCTCCTTTGTTTTTCCCCTACCATCCCTTTCCTCCCCATCTCCCTGACTCTTCCCTCCCCTCCCCTTCCCTCACCCTCCCCCCCAATGCAAGGTTGTAAAGTTTGTTTCAACATACTGCCTTGTACATCTCATTGTTACAATGGGTCATCCTGTATCCTTATTTCAGCATTTTGTTATTTCTCTTCCCCTCCTCAAATTAGAAAAATGTATATATAATATGCAGGACACTGGAATCAAATACGGTGACAACAGGGTTTATACCATGGGGGAAGAATATAAAAAGAAACAAAAACAAATTACATAGTACATTATAAGTACATCAACAAGAACAGCAAAAAAGATAAAATCTCTTGTGTTCCTATCTTGGGGTTCATTTTGCTTAGCATCAGTTTATATGGTCATATGTACATAGCTTTTGACCTCTTCTGCTTGTTCTAGACACATACTAGTTATTTCAGATAATGGAACCCATGGGACCTATGTTTTTTGGGGTCTGGCTTACTTCACTTAATATAATTTTTTCCAAGTCTTTCCATTTTCTAACAAATAGGGCAGTGTCATTCCTTCTGATGAAGGCATAGAATTCCTGTGTGTGTGTGTGTGTGTATGTATACATGTATGTGTGTACATATATATATATTACAAAATATTTTTTTTTACCCTGAGTACATTTCTTTTTTGGATAGTGTTACCCTTTTCTTTATTTTCTCCCAGTTTTTCTCTCCTATTCCAATTTTTTTTTCAGTACTGGAATTTGAACTCAGGTCTTCTCATTTGCTCAATATGTGTGGTTGACTAATGCTCTAACTGTGACATGAGTCACAGTTTTTTTGTTGATTATTTTGGAGGTAGAATCTTATGGACTTTTCTGCCTGGATTCACTTCCAACAAACTCTTTTGGATTGCAGCTTGCTGAGTTGCTAGGATTACAGGCATGAGCCACCAGTGTCTGGCTTGAACGGACTTTTGTGTATGTGTTTCCCAGTCTGGGATTTGAACACTTGATCAGATGCTTTTACTCATTGGCTGTTGCTCTGTTACCTGAGCCACATCTCCAACCTCATAAATAGAATTTTTAAGTTTTATTTGTCCTTAGGATTTATTGCACTTTTTATTTTCAAGTCACTTGAAATAATTCCTGTAGGGGCTGGGAAGGTGGCTCAGTGGTAGAGCACTTGCCTTGCATGCCTGAGGCCCTGGGTTCGATTCCTCAGCACCACATAAGCAAAATGAAAAAAGCCGGAAGTGGCGCTGTGGCTCAAGTGGTAGAGCGCTAGCCTTGAGCTGAAGAGCTGAGGGACAGCACCCAGGCCCAGGGTTCAGGCCCCACGACCAGACCCCCCCAAAAAAAGAAATAATTCCTGTAATCAATTCCATTTACTTAACTTTGAGATGGAACCATGTTTAATCATTTCTGCTTTTAGCTTGTGTTAGAGTCTTCTCAAAACATCTAAATATAATAAACCTTTTGTTTCTTTCAAGTTTTGAGATAGGTCTAAGGTTTCAACCTGGAGTTTCATGCTTGCTAGAGAAGCACTGTACCACTTGAGCCATGCCCCCGGACCTGTTTTTGCTTTAGTTATTTTCAGATAGGGTCTTTTGTCACCCCAAACTAGCCCCAGCCTGGCCTCAGACTGTTCTCCTACTAATGCTTCCCACATAGTGGGGATTATAAGCAAACCCAGCTTAATTGTTTACATGGAGAAGGTTGTCTCAGTAACTTTTTGCCCAGGCTGCTTTGAACCATGACCCTCCTGACCTCTACCTCCCAAATCGCTGGAATTATAGGTGCATACTACCCTACCTAGCCTAAGGTTATACACATCTTTAAACATACAATTGTAAAGAGGAAGCTTGAGCTCACTTAGCATATTCTTCCTTCTCTCCCACCAATAGAAAAATCACCATTTTGGTGACTCCATTGACTACTTTGTAATTTCTATATTTAATAACCTTTATTTCATATTATCTCCACAATAGAAGGTAGCTTGAAAGATTTTACATTATACACCTAATGTATGATGCATGGAGCCTTGTACAGAGCTATGAACATGTTTAATAATTAATCTCCCTTAATTATATTGAATTTGGGGGGCTGAGAATGTGGCTTAGCGGTAGAGTGCTTGCCTAGCATGCATGAAGCCCTGGGTTTGATTCCTCAGTACCACATAAACAGGAAAAGCTCGAGTGCTGTGGCTCAAGTGATGAAGTTCTAGCCTTGAGCAAAAGAAGCTCAGGAACAGTGCCCAAGACCCAGGGCTGACCAAAAATAAATAAATAAGTAAATTGAATTTTTATTATGTTTTTTGACAAGTAAAGTATTTGTTTTCAATTAATAGAAGCATTAACTGGCAAGTTAGAAATCATATCAGATATCTATTAAGGAAATTTGAATTATGCAGCATTTTAAAAGAAATAAAAGTAATTGACCATGGATTTCAAACTACTGACCATATTATATAAATCATTTTGGATAAATTTCAACCCAAAGGCCTATCCCAAATTCCGGTGTCAAGTCAAATTACTCAGCACATCATTAATAATATTGGCTGTCAGATTTAAAAGTTTGTATTTCCTTTCTAAGATAAACAACCTCTAATTGTTTATTAAACTTTATTTCTTCTGGACCTCTGCTAAATGAAGCATGAATGTAATTATATAATAGGTAAATAATTCTTTTTGTAAAACTCAGTCCCTTTCATTGATTAAGATTAATTGTATTCATAAACTGCAATTATATAACAGGTAAATAATTCTTGTTGTAAAACTCAGTCCCTTTCATTGATTAAGATGAATTGTATTCATAAACTGCTTTGTTAAATGATAACTCCTTTGTACACTACTTAAAGATAATAAAAAGTCCTTTTACCGTATGCTAAAATTTATGTAAATTGATATGTATTTAAATACGAGTATATAAGCTGTTTTATATCACAACTATATTGGAATTGCAGAAAATAACATTAAAAGAATGGTATTATCAATAGTCTTTCTTGGACTACTGGCACATGCTTATAATCTTAGCCACTTGAGAGGCTGAGAATGGGAGGCTTATGGTTTGAGGCCAGCCTAGAAACAGGAGTTTGTAACACTCCTTTTCAACTTGTAACTGAACACAATAGCCCATACCAGACACCCTAAACTATGTAAAAGGTTCAGATTGGGAAGATCCAACTTCTAGACTAGCTTAGACAGAAACATCTTCAAGGCTCCCTCTCAGTGGAGGAAGTAATAGACGGTAACAAGTGTCTGTCCTCCTAGGAACTACAAAAGCTTAAAATAGGCAATATGCAGTTCAGGTATGTCACCAGGCAGGATAAAAGACCCTGTCTTAAAAATAACTAGTACAAAGCCAGGTGCTGGTGGTCATATAATCCACCAGCTGAGGAGGATGAGGAGGCTGAGATCTGAGGATCATGGTTCAAAGCCAGCCCAGGCAGAAAGTCCCTGAGAGACGCTTATCTCCAATTGACTTCTCAAAAACTGGAAGTAGAGCTGTGGCTCAAAGTGATAGAGCATTAGTGGTTAGCCGTGAGCACCAGAGTTCAGGGACAGAGCACAGGCCTTGAGTTCAAGCCCCATGACTAACAAAAACAAACAGAACTGGAAGGCGGGAGCGGTAGGGGCCCGGATGGAGCCCAGCTCCTAGATCGCACCGGCAGCGGGGAGACCCTGATCCGTCTTGCCGAGGAAGGGGCCCCCAAGCGTCCTCTTCCCTGGGGCTGGTGTTTGTCTGCTCGTGGCTGGCGCTCTACCACTTGAGCCACGCCCCCAGTCTGGCAATTTGACGGTTCATTGGAGATATTCTCAGACCTCAGCCTCCTGAGTGCTTGGGTTACAGGCGTGCCAGGAAAGTACAAGGGGGTGCGAACTGGGAACAGCGCTCGCGCTCCTGGGGAAGAGCTTGACGTCGCGAATCCTCGAGTCCCGTTCTGGGCGGCTCCGCCCGGCCCTGGCTGCTCTGGGCTGATTGCACAGGACAGCTACGTGTTTTTCCTCACGTGCAGGTCACTCTGCCACCTCCACCGAGGCTCTGAGGAGTACCGTCCTGTTTCCACACAAGTGTTTGGGGCTCGCTTAGACATTCGTTTGGGTCTTGTTTTCGTTGTGAATGGGAGATAGTAATGATGTAAAATGTGGCTTACTCCTGTGAGCCTAGCTATTCAAGAGACTGAGATCTGGAGGACTGAGGTCTGAAGCCAGTCGGGCAGAAAAGTCCATGAGATTCTTATCTCCAGTTAACTAGTGAGATGCATAACTGGAGGCCTGGCTCAATGGGCAGAGCACCAATTGTGAGCAAGAAAGCTGAGAGTCAAAGCCATGAGTTCAAATCCCTGGTACCTGCACATAAGAAAGATTGCTTTTATGTTGTTTTTAATGTAATGTGTGATTTTTTTTTGTTTCTTTTGTATGTTCTTCCCCTATGGTTTAACCCCTGTTGTTACTGTATTTGATTCTGGTGCCCTGCATCTGGTATATACATTTTTCTAATTTGGGGGAGGGGAAGGGAAATAACAAAATGCTGAAACAAGGATACAGGTTGACCCATTGTAACAAGGAGACATACAAGACACTATGTTGAAAACGTACAACTGGGGGTGGGGGAGGGAGGGAGGAGGTGGGGAGGTGGGGAGGGAAGGGATAGTAAGGGAAAAACAAAGGAGGGGTAACAATGCTCAATAGGAAATGGACTCATTACCTTACTCATGTAATTGTAACCCCTCTCTACAGTATCTTTACAAACAGAACTGGAAGAGTGTCTCAGCAGTAGAGTGCCTGCCTACGAAGCACAAGACCACAATTTTAAACATCAACTTTACCATACACACACACACACACACGCACGCACGCACGCACGCACGCACGCACACATGCACACAGAGTCTGCTTTACAAAACTTTCTGGTTCTTTTGTGTATATTTCAATAAGGGCACAGTTGCATTGCTCTATTTAAACTTTTAATTTCTGCTCCTCTATTACTAGTTAATTTTTAGTTTTTTCCCCCATTTTTTGGCAGCACTGGGAACTGGACTTCATGACTGTACCACTGATGCCATGCCTCTAGCCCTTTTTTGTGTTGGTTGTTGGTTGTGTGTCTAGACTCTGATCTGTCTATTTTGGGCTTCCTGTTGTAGCTGAGATGACTGGTGCATTCTGTTATGCCCAATTTCTGCATTGAAAGAGAATCCCTTAGACTTTTTTTTGCCAGGGCTGGCCTGGGATTATGATCCTCCTGCTGTTAGCCTCCTCTGCATCTAGGATGACAGGTACATGCTATTGCATGCAGTAGTGTTTGAGAAGAGGCATCTAGAAAACTTTTCTGCCTGTGCTGGCCTGTACCCTCAATCCTCCCTTTCCAACTTTCAGCCTTCCAAGTAGCTAGGACTTCCAGTTCCCAGCTTAATTTTTATTATCTTTCTAATTGCATGTTCCAATTTGAGATTTGTTTTAGAATGGTCATTAGTATATTTGTTTATTAATAGACTTTCTTCAGTACAATTAAAATTCTTTTTTTTCCTTTTTAAAAATATTTTTATGGTATTTAGGAAAGAACCAAGGTACTCATTAGGCAAATGTTCTACCACTGAGCTACTTCCCCCAGTAAACAAAAATCAGGTTTATTTACTTATTGGGTCCGGTTGTGGGGCCTGAACTCTGGGCCTGGGTGCTGTCCCTCAGCTCTTCAGCTCAAGGCTAGCGCTCTACCACTTGAGCCACAGCGCCACTTCCGGCTTTTTTCTTTTTGCTTATGTGGTGCTGGGGAATCGAACCCAGGGCCTCATGCATTGTGAGGCAAGCGCTCTACCACTGAGCCACCTTCCCAGCCCAAGGTTTATTTCAAGTTAGCAACCATCTTGGAATTCTAGAAAACAAGTCTGAGAACAGTGAAAATCTGCAATTAACCTGCTCTAGAATATTAGCACATAAAATCCCTATCCATTCAAAATCATTTTGTTAAGTGGTTATTATACAGAGGTAATCTAGCATAATGGTGAGATCTGAGCATCAAATCTGAGCCAGAGTGCCTAGGTTTCTAATCCCAACTCATTCACTGGTGTGACCTTTGGGAAAGTTGTTGGAAAGTTTCTTTCCCTGTGGATTGGGGTTGATGACCAGACCTAGCTCAAAGTGTTATTGTGAAGATCAAGTAAATTAATATCTGTAAAGTACTTGAAGAGCCAGGCACATAAGTGTTACAAAAATGTTAGTTATTGTTTTTGTGACCTTTACTGTGAAGACTAGCATGGTATCTTGACTATATTATCAAGAATACAAATAGTTCTAATTAACTTATCCTGTTGTTCAGAAATGTTTTACTATTTTGTAAGGACAACTTTTGCAAACACTTGGAGTATACTTTTCACTTTAGAGATCATTTGTTTTCATTCCTAGCAATTTTTTAGAAATAGCTTCTTTATCTCTACCTAACTTTTTGAGTATATTACTACTACAGTAACTCTTTCACTGTTCTAGTTCTAACATCATTGTCAGTCAGTTATAGTCAGTTTCAGTGACTGATTTTTCCTTCTTAGGAGTCATAATTTTCTGTTCCTTTGCATGTTTTGTAATATTGAATTCTCACCAAATACTCAGTGTTGGCTACTGAATGTCAGATATTGTGAATTTGGTGCTGGATTTGTTGGTTTTTCCAATAAATGTGCTTGAGATTTAATTTGAGATGGGGTTAAAACACTTGGAAATAAGCTTGTGGTGGTGGTAGGGTTTTTTTTTTTTTTTGGCCTTTTTTCTTTTCTGGTGTATGGGTAAGTGGTGGGATACAGAAAGGGAGGGAGGGAGGGTGAACAAATGTAATTATGCTATTTAGTACACACTGTGTGGAAAATGGCCTATGTAACTTGTGGGCATGGACAGAAGGGGGGAACAGGGAAAGTAAAGGCAGGGGTGACAATGTTCAATAAAGAAATGTATTCATTACCTGATTTATGAGATGGTAGCCCAACTGTATAGCACAATAAATTTTAAAAAATACTTGGAAGTAATGTGATCCTTTTAGGCCTTCTGTGATGAAGATGATGATGATGATGATGATTTTTTGAGGTGGAGGGAGAAGGACCTAAATATCATTGAGTCTAGGAATAATTTCTCCTCAATACTAAGGCAAGACCTTTCTATGTTCTCTACGTCATTGAACTGGGAGGCTTTCTAGTAGGCCTAGTGAGAACAGCTAGTATTCTCAGTGCTCTGAATGTGTTATTCTGTCTGATGCTGTCAGATGATAGTTTCTTCACCTGTTGATCAGTACTGTCAAATTCTCAAGGAAGATCTGCAAATCTCTGGGGTTAGCTCTGTGCAGTTAACTCTCTTGTCCTCTGTCACCATCTTGATCTCCTTGGATTTATAGCTCCTCAGCTCAAGAAGTCTGTTTGGTCTCCTCTGCATAACCCCTCCTTCCAGCATGACCTGTGAACTTTCTGAACATAGTCTGGGGTAAACACCAATTGCATTCCATCTCAGGGAAATCTCTTTCTTACCCTGTCTAATATCCAGTAACCTTGAGGCTGCTGTTGTATACATTTTGACTGGTGTTTTTGATTTAGATGTGTTGGTCAATCTGATCCAAATCTCTCTTGGCTCAATTTTGATATCTCTCAAGGGAAATCAATAGGGAGTGAGAAAGAGAATAATGGAGAGTAAGTACTATCAAAATATGCTGTGTCCTTGTATGAAGATGGCATAAGAAAACTCACTGAATGCTGCTGAATAATGGGGAGAAAAGGAGGGACAAAAGGGAAAGACAACAAGTAATCCAATGGGTTAATCTGATTAAAATAGACTGTATATATTGTCAGCTGTCACTGTGAACCACTTCATGCAATTAATATATGCTTAAAAAGAATGGTAGGAATATAAACAGGTACTGGTGGGGGATGAGTATTCTTAGGAGGGATGGGCAAAATAGAACAATGAAACTTGCTAAAATTGTTTTAAGAAGGGGGTAGAGGGCTGGGAAGGTGGCTCAGTGGTAGAGCGCTTGCCTTGTATGCATGAGGCCCTGGGTTTGATTCCTCAGCACCATATAAGCAAAAGAAAAAAGCTGGAAGTGGCACTGTGGCTCAACTGGTAGAGCACTAGCCTTGAGCTGAAGAGCTGAGGGACAGTGCCCAGGCCCAGAGTTCAGGCCCCACAACCAGCCCCCCCCAAAAAAGAAGGGGGTAGAAGGGATGAAGGAGATTGATAGAAGGAGTAAATTCAATCAGGGCACATTGGATGTATGGAAATATTACAATGAACCCCCTTGTACAACTAATACACTAATAAAAGATACAAAGAAAAGAAAAACATGAAAAAAAGAAGTCCTCCAAAGCCCAACACTTAATTATTACCTCATATGTTGAGGAACAGAGAGCAGTTCCAAGACTCTGGAACCAATAGCCTCTGGTGCTAACTCTTTGTAAATAAAGTGTGTCTGTTGTTGCCTATTTAATATTTTTTAAATCTCTAGGAAGGCTTGCTGTGAGTAGTGGTTTATAGATTATTTGGGCTAGACTTTAGAACTCTGTGCCAGTGACATTTTCTAAATAAAAGAGGCCATTGATAGATTGCAAATCAGTTTTCACTCTTACTTGGTAGTTCTTTTGCAAACTTGGTTCTGCAAACTTGTGCCATCGGGTAAGGTTGTTTCTTAAGGAAAGTTACTCTCCAAGTCTTCATAGTATGGAGCTCCCTAACATGGGAAATTTACTGTGGGTCCAGGTTCATTTCTGGAATGTCCAAAGCAGAGAAGTGTATGTGATTCTTTTTTTTTTTTTACCTTATTCTTGAGAAATTCTTTAGAAGAAGAAGCTCTTACTATTTTATTTACATGAAAAAGGACCAGTGTTTTAGTTAATGGTAGAGGGAGGGGGGGAGGAAGAGGAGGAGAAGGAGGAAGGGAGGGAGGGAATGCACTAGAGCTAGTGCTTAAACACTTAAGTTGAAAATAGTTACAGACTGATTATATATATATATATATATATTTTTTTTTTAAAGGAGACTGAACCCAGGACCTTGTATATACTAAGTAAATGCTCTACTACTGAGCTATATCCCCAGATCCTCCTCTTTTATTTATTTATTTATTTATTGTGTCAGTACTGGGGCTTGAACTCATAGCCTCGGTGCTGCTGGCCCTTGGATTTTTGCTCAAGGCTAGCACTCTACCACTTGAGCCACAGTTATACTTACAGGGTTTTGTGTTTTGTTTTGTTTTTGCTGGTCCTGTGGCTTGAAGCAGGTCTGGGCCTGGCCACTGTCCCTGAGCCACAGCACTACTTCCAGCTGTTTTGAGTAGTTTATTAGAGATAAGAGTCTCATGGAGTTTTCCTGCCTGGGCTGGCTTCAAACCGTGATCCTCAAATCATAGCCTCCTGAGTAGCGAGGATTACAGGCCTGAGCTGTGTGGGCACAGCTACTTCCAGTTTTTTGATGGTCATTTGTAGACAAGAGTCTTAAAGACTCTTCCCTGGACTAGCTTTGATTTCAGATCTCAGCCTCTTTAGCTAGGATTACAGGAGCCAGACACTTTTTAATCTTTAATTTTACTTTTAAAAATCTTTATGAATCTCACAGATTTTGCCTTCCGAACAAGTCTCATTTATTAATAATTTGTCAACCAAGAATGCTATTGTATGCTCATAATCTCACACTCAGGAGGCTGAGGCAGAATTATAGGTTCTAGGCTAGCCTGGGCTACACATTGAGAACCTGTCTCGGAAAACTAAGTAAAACAAAAATTATTCTCACATTTTAAAAAATGAATTGGCATGTATGAAGTAGCTCTCTTGTTCCTTTGATATCATAATATTGCAGACAAAATTTAATAAGTAAAGCATTTTCAAGTAGTTTGTTTTTCTTTGTCCATACACCTAGTCATAAACTTTGAAGAAGTACACTATAGATATTCATACTTTCAACAACCCTTCCCCCGAAAAAAAGTTACAGCAATTTTGTTAAAAATCTTAGTTGGCTTTGTTCTTGGGCTGAACAGAGGAGGCTGGTTTTATCCACAGAGAATGGCTGAACAAATAGAGATCAAAGAAAAAGCAGATTGGTTATTTGTGAAGTCTGGGAAGTTGCTTTCCTTGTAAGATAGGGATGGGGAAACAGAACAATAGAAGAAAAAAATACAGTTAACAGTAGATTACTTCGGGTTACTTTTTTAAAGGATTAGAGAATGTCAGGATTAAAGCAGAGGGAACTTCACCTCCGTTGAGCTGTTTAGGAATTTGGTCTGGTAAATTAGGATTCGGTAATATGGAAATATGGAACTTTAGCTTGGGTTTGAGTTTGAGTTTGAGTCTAGATCGTCAGGGCCTAGTGCAGGATCTTCGTTCACTGCAATGGGCCTACGGTTTTTATTTAATCATACCAAACCCACCAAGGCTGTCTATAAGGGGTCTGCCCTGCCCTCTTGACGGGTGATGAGCCTGAACTGTTTGAAGGGAGATTAACGTTAATTTAACACCTAGGATGAGGATTCTTAACCAGGAACTAGTGTCCACAATTTTTTAAAAGGAAGCAGGAGGAGGTGTGGAAGTCGGTAAAGGAATTGCTTGTTTTCTATTTCCCTCTGAATACCGTTCCCAAAGACTTCCTACACCTGGAAAAGCGAATTCTGTGTGACTCCTGCTGGGCCAGAGAAGAGTGGAATTAGGCCCGTGCCCCAAATGAGTCAACTTCATCCTCTTAAGATCTCACCCGATCCTCCTACACTTATCTGGAACCTGGGCAGTGTGCTTTCTCCGTCTCCTTTAAGCCTCCTCCTCCTCCCCCCCCCCCCGGACTCTCTCCTTTTCTCTCATCAGTCTGCTTGGGTTGAGTGACCTTTCTCCTAGGAGTTCACCTGCCGACGCCCAGCCCCAGCCGCCGTCAATTACTCAGAGCCTCAAAGGCAGCAGGCTACGGACTGCCCGCACCTCTTTGGGCTTCTGACCTCAAAGAGCGCCTAAGTCTGGGCTGAACGAGCTGAAGCCCCGCCCCCTCGCCGAGGCGGCAGCGCCCGTGATTGGTCAGGGGCGTGGCAGGGGCGAGGGAGGGTGGGGCCCGCGCTGGGAGCCGGGCGGGGAGCGGGGCCGGCGCCGCTGGGGGCGTTTGGCGCGGCGTGGAGCCGGGCGAGTGTGGCGCAGTTGTGGTGTTGCTTCCCGCTCGCCACGCTCCAGGGTGGATCCTCCCAGATAAGCGAGACGCCAGGTCCGCCAAGAAGGCGAGAGGCCCGCCCCGCCCGGGAAGCCAGGTGGAGAGGGAGGTCGGACAGGTGTGTTTGGGGTCCGGGCCCGGGCGGGGCGGGGCGGGGGAGCCCCGTGGCGGGACCCCGGGCCGCGGGGCTGCGGCTCGGGCCGAGCTCGCTCGCGGGGCCCGCTCCGGACCGCGGAGGTTTGCGTTGTTCCACACGGACCCTCCCCCTCCAAACTCCAGGACACCTCAGGTACCCTGAAGTTGGTCGGGGGTTGTTTTTAAGTCTCGCTCGTGGTTCCCGACCAGTGGAGGAGATCTCTGTCCGTGAGCTTGTCAGATGGCTTTAGTTGATGTTGTCTTGTTCGGCTTGCAAGAAGAGGTCTTACTAGCAGTGGGACTGTTACTTAAGGGACGCCGAGGTTTTCGTAGCGAGTGCATCCCCGAGACGAAGCTTGGCAGCCCGGATGCCTGGTCTCCGATGTGCTCATCCACAGTAAAATCCGGGGCAGTTTGCTCCGTTCCTTAGTTCTCCCATGTGTAAAATGGGCATAATAGTAGTTCCAACCTTATAGGATGGTTGTAAAGATTTGGGTCAATACTTAGTGCTTAACAACGAAGTATGTTGGCTGTTTTCTTTATTATGCTTTTTTTTCTGTGAGCATTTATTCCCAAAGTTGTGATCTCAGGAAAACCTATGCCTTTCCCCCCCTTATACTGATGCTAGAAATGCTTGAGGTTCATTTAGAACAAAGTTTTCTTGTTTTTTGAAACTAGGCTTTAAACTAACCCAGGCTGTTCTCAAACTTTCCACCCTCTTGTGGCATCCTCCTGAGTGCTGTGATTACAGGCATATGCTACCACACCTGACTTAGAACAGGGTTTTTGTAAACTGACTCCTGAAGGTCCTCATTGTCAAGTGTTAAAGAGTTATCGATTGGTGTTATCACCCATTTGGGATTAATTCATCCATTGCAAATCAAATTCCTTTTCAAATGCTACAAATCACTTGATCCTTTTTTTTCCTCTTTTGACCCAGGTCCTTCCACATTTTGGACAAGCAGTCTCCCCACTGAGCTACACCTTCAAGCCTCATACTAAAAGGCTGTTCAAAGAGGGGTGAAAAAAGGCACCTTTAGGGTGGGCATAGCCTCATTTTAACCAGTTTAAAACAGTTTAAAAGTAGATCCTGTCAATTTATGTGAAACTTAAAATTGTCCTATTTGAACTATTACTTCAAGAGTACATAAACCAGAGGACCCAAAATAGGTAAACAAGATCTCACCTATAGTTCATTAAATGAACCATAGCTTTCCACATAGAATCTCAGAATTGAAAGAGATCTTAAAAATCAGTAAAGTTGGTCTTCACAAATAAGCATGAGGCCAAAGACCCATAATCAATGAACAGCAGCACTTAGAATGGAATTCAGCTCTGTTGATCAACAAATATAAAATCAAAGGAAGATACTGCTTCTAGTTTTGATGATACTTTTTTTTTTTTTTTTTGCCAGTCCTGGGGCTGGAACTCAGGGCCCAGGCACACTGTCCCTGAGTTTTTTGTGCTCAAGGCTAGTACTCTACCACTTGAGCCACAGCACCACTTCTGACTTTTTCTGTTTATGTGGTACTGAGGAATTGAACCCAAGTTTTCATGCATGCTAGGCAAGCACTCTACCACTAAACCACATTCCTAGCCCGAAAGTTACTATTTTTATTTTTGACAGTTTTATGGTGCTATGAATGGTTTTCCTCTCAGTGGCATCCTGTTTGGTAGCTTAATTGCTTGATTCATAATCATTCTTCAGTACCTTTGATTTAAATCACTAGTCTGAAAGTTGCTCCATCAATTATTGCTTTAAGAACAAGATGATGGTCTTCTTAAGCTTTGTTCAAACATGTTCTAACATTGCTTTGGTTTTGTTGTTTAAAATACAGCCCTTTTCCTCTCATGTTCAGAAGGTAAATAGCCACTATAAACAAATTGGCAGTTAGCTCTCCCTGTGTATTGATGAAGTTTTTGGATTGGATAGAATATAGTCAGGAAGTTGAAGCCAGAAAACCAACCCGAGGAAATAGGACTGGGTTCCAGAGGAGTCTGTTGCAACATTGCTTCAAACATACTTCAAAAGCATTGTGGAGTAAAATTATTTTGTGGTACTATTGTGTTAGTTGCTGACTACCCTAGTTCTTTGCATAGCTCACTCCCTCACCTCTGGGTATTTGTTCAGATGTTAACTTCCTATTTAAACTTGGACACAATCCCACACTTCCTATAATATATATCTACTTGTTTATATATATATGTAGATATATAATTACTATCTGTTGTCTGTCACTAGAGGTAAGTTCCAAGAGGTTAATGATGTTTTCCTGTTGTGTTCCCTGCTATATGCTGAGGGCCTGGAAACAAAACCTGGCACACAGAAGATATCAAATGTGTGGATCTGATATTTCCAGCAAGACTAGTAATTACTTAAACTAGTTCACTACATGTGAGTGTGAGAGTGTGTGTCCGTCCGTCCGTCCGTCCATCCATCCCTGTCCTGTAGCTTGAACTCAAAGCCTGAGCACTGTCCGTGAGCTTTTATGTTCAAGGCTAGTTTCTACAGTTAGGCCTCAGCTCCATTTCCAGCTTTTTGCTGCTTAACTGGAGATAAGAGTCTCATGGACTTTCCTATCCAGTCTGGCTTTGAACTGTGATCCTCAGATCTCAGCCTCCCGAGAAGCTAGCACAAGTGTGAGCCACTGGCACCAGCCTCACTATCCTTTTGCGGTTCTCCGTTTTTTCTTAGTTACCAGGAATAAGACCTTGAGGCAATGTTAATTGTTCCTCCTACCTTGCACTCCACATGCAAATAGCTACCAACTTATTTCACCTGTCAGTGTGCCTTCATTTCATTATATCTTCTACACCTACGGCCCTGCAGTTCTCTTTCCAAATGCCTTTGCATCCATTTCTGCAGAATGAGATCCTAAGTGAGAAGAAGCACAATGTCATCTTGGCTTCCAGTTTTGCAAAATGTCTCCTATAGATCAAAACAGTGATTTTTTCAACCAAGGCTTGTAAAAAGGCAAGTAAGTTTTAATGGCAATGCCTTATAAAATCCATGGTGAGTATTGCTTCATGACAGTTTGTTTTTATTAATAAGTTGGTCATTTTCTTTTTGTTGTTGTTGTTGTTATTTTTTGGGTCCCGTCGTGGGGCCTGAACTCTGGGCCTGGGCGCTGTCCCTCAGCGCTTCAGCTCAAGGCTAGTGCTCTACCGCTTGAGCCACAGCACCACTTCCAGCTTTTTTCTTTTTGCTTATGTGGTGCTGAAGAATCGAACCCAGGGCCTCATGCATGCAAGGCAAGCGCTCTACCACTGAGCCACCTTCCCAGCCGAGTTGGTCATTTTCTTCAATGTAGCTGGACATTCAAACTGATTTAATAGCCTTTTCTGTTTAACCTGCAATGTGTCCTCATTTGCCACCCCCATCCCCATCTAGTATTTGTATATAACTTTTGTTGGACGTGGTTTTTCCTCTGAGTTCTGGCTGTTTTCTTAGTGACTTTATATCACAGTCCATTTTATGTTGTAATTCTTTAAGCAATTTTCTTTCTGCTGTATATAAGCAGAAGGACAAGAAACACATACAGAGAAATTTCAGTTACTATTTTTTTCCTCTCTAATTTTTTTTCTTTCCCATTACCTGGGAAGGAACCATAAGACCAACTTAGAAGCTTTATAAATAAAAGTGAATTTATTGTTCCATCTAATAGGACTTTAAATCATTGCAGATGGAGCTTCACCAGTTATTTCAACAGAAAAAACTTACAGGGAACATGGCAGGGAAAAATCCAGTCCTAAATAAAATATGCAAATGAAGACACTGAAGTGTAGATTCTTAAGAGAGTATAGGAAGAGCAACATACCAGCACTCACATAGACAGATATGTAGAAAAGGACACACAGCCTCAGGACGCAAGCAGGACAGAATTCATGGAGCAATAGCTTTGTATTTTGTAGGGAAACATTTCTAAACTATAGTTTTTTATATCTTAGGCCCAGATAATGCTGTTTTTCTGCTTTATTTTCTAAGTTGGATAGGACTTTTTCTCTTCTTTCTTGTCTTGCATAAAGTAATTTACTTCCCTTTATTAATCTGAAGAAATAAAAGAGAAAAAATCCTTAATGTATTTTTATGGACATACAGATGTAAGATACTTAAGTTTGTTTATTGGTAAAGCTTATGGTTTTTAAATTTGCTACCAGTAAAATGTTTTAAACTTGATGAAAGTAAAAATAAACAAAAGGAACATATGTTCCATATTTAAGTTTTATCTTATTTTTTCTTGTTGCTACCCAAACTTCAGCTGGACTTTTCCATACTAGGGCAGGGATTTTCCTATGTTTTTGATTTTGAGTGTTTTTAGATATAGGTGTAAATTTATTTTGCCATTCTTAGAGTGAATGCAGTTTATGCCCATAGAAAAGTAAGTAGGGAATAAGAAATGTACTCATTATCTTGCCCATGTAATTGTAACCCCTCTGTACAGTATTTTCACAATAAAAAATAAATAAAAAAAAGAAAAGTTAGTAAGGAAAATACATATAAAGTTACTAAGTTTTGGAATAGTAAAATTTTAAATCTACATACCATTTTTACTAATAACATAGCTAATAGGTCAGGCCCTGAAATGTTCTACAATTTCAGTAGGTATTATAATTTACATAACTAATTGGTTATACTTTGTATGCTTGAGGAGATAGCTTCTAATGTGCTAACCAATGAAGTTTATTCTCTGAAGAATGTGAAAACAAAAGCTTTGGAGTAAAGTTTTCTTTATCATACTACATAAGCACCTGTGTTTATTGAGTTCTCCTTGTTTCTAGAACACCTTTTAAAAATAATAAACACCAGGCTGGGAAGGTGGCTCAGTGGTAGAGTGTTTGCCTTGCATGCCTGAAGCCCGAGGTTTGATTCCTCAGCACCACATAAGCAAAAAGAAAGAAGCCAGAAGTGGCGCTGTGGCTCAAATGGTAGAGCGCTAGGCCTTGAGCTGAAGAGCTGAGGGACAGCACCCAGGCCCAGAGTTCAGGCCCCACGACCGGACCCCCAAAAATAAAGAAAAAAATAAACACCTTTTTACATTGGGACACATGGGAAAGATCCATCCTTGTACCCTACAAGCACTATGTAAGTAAATCTAGGTTTTCAGTAAAGATTTTATGCAGATACCATAGCATAGTAGTATGTATAATGTTGGGAATGATGCAGTACAGAGAGAAACTGATGATTCAGATTACTACTTTGAAGATCTCATCAGCACTCCTCTGCATATTGGCATTTCCAGTGTCTCTACCTGTTGAATGAATAAGCAAAAACAGTGGATTGGGGTGTGTGTGTGTGTGTGTGTGTGTGTGTGTGTGTGTGTCTGTCTGTCTGTCTGTCTGTCTGTCTGTCTGTCTGTCTGTCTATCTGTCTATGTGCATTTTTGCATGGTCCTGGGGCTTGAACGAACTCAAGTGCTGGGCACTGTCCATGAGCCTTTTCACTCAAAAACTAGTGCTCTACCACTTGAGTCATAGCTCCACTTCTGGTTTTTTGGTATTTATTGGAGATAAGAGTCTCATCCTTAGATCTCAGCCTTGTGAGTTGTTAAGATTATTGGAGTAAGCCACTAGCACTGGGCAAATCCAGTATCGTATTAGGGACTGCTAGGTGCACAGCACCTAGTAGTGAATAAGTCAGTTTTTAACCATAGTTGGGAAGCTGTCAGTAATCAAGTAAAATGCAATCCTAAATGTAATCCTTAAATGCTAAAATGAAAATGAACAGGTGATGATTGAGGATTAGTGGAAGCAAGTGCTTTAGTTAGTGTATTCTAGAAAGAAATGGCATTTAAATAAAAACTTCCACATGACAAGAAGCCACAGTACAAGAGACAGCATGTAGATGTGGCAAGGTTTGGTATGTGTTACCTAGGAAGATGGTGCTGATGGAGTCCAGTGAATGGAGTGGGAGAGACCTGGTGGGTAGAGCTTGAGAAATAGGAAGCTGGACAGAGGTGGGGTGAGGGGACTGTCAGCAACAATTTAGTTTGGATTTTTGTTCTAAGAGTTGTGAGAAGTCATGGGAAGGATGTAAGCAGAGAGCGAGAAGAACAGATTTATAGTGTTTGGAAGGGGGTAGAAACAGAGATGGCAGATTGGAAATTCTCTGAGGAATTCTGAGATGATGGTCCTTGTTGACTTTCTGTTATTGGTTTTGTGCCTCCTCACTATGAATTTTCCTCCTACCCTTCGTCACTAGGAATTGTCCTTGGAGTGTTCTGTGTTCACATCTGCCTGTGAGATGTACTGGGAATGTGGCTCTTAATGGAAAGCTTGGGAAGTGGGGAATGGTGCCACCATTATTGTGAGTGAACCCAAGACTGTGACCTTGGGGGGCCGAGAATAGGTAGAACTTGGTGGTCACTGCTACCATTCCTCTTGTTAGTTCTGGACCAAGTGATAGAATGGGTTACCAGTGGAGGAAGTTTAGGACCTTCTGTCATACCCTGACAATTTATGGAAGACAAAAGACTGCCATAGTTACTTTTACCTCCTTAGTTCCCACCCCTAAATATCTATATTAATATAGTGTTCATTTCAGGGAATCAGCACACTTGTGGTTTTTGTTGAGGTTCTTAGACCCTCCTTTCAAATTGCTGGTTACACTGTTTCTCTTTGTTATGTTAGTCCCAACTATCACTTTTCTTTATCAAGAATCAAAAGGTAACAAATAAGAGATATGATAAGCATAGGAAAAACCGGAACTGCTTTGTGATTACAGAATAAAAGAAAAATCAAAGGGAGGTGGGAGTAGGAATTAAAGGAAGGATATGTTAGTAAGGAAGGAAAACAGGAAAAGTTGTAACTGATTTATCATGTGATATGTATGCCAGGAAGAAAGTTACTGTATATCTTTCACTGGTAGATCCTGTTAGATTTTTTTTTATCTGTTCTGCAGTGAACCTAATTTACAGATGTGACAAAGATGTGCTTTGTTTTTGTTGAAACATTTTGGCTGTGTTTGGAGCTAGTATACTGAGAGGAGAAAATGAACAGATACAAGTTATTACTATTACAGTAGACTTTCAGTTCCAATAGCCGTTAGTTTGGGATTAGAATTTCCTGAGAATGTGCTTTTAGTGTAATTTAAAATAGAAACCATTCACTTATTCTGTTCCTTTCTCAGGACTAATGCCTGTCCCCATCAACCAAGCCCTTTTGTTAATTCCTGGGCCTGTCTCCAGTTTCCAAACTAGTTTCTCACTAATCTCCATGCCATGATTTCAAACATTATTTTTAAAGTAATGTAGAGAAGATTTAGCTTCATAGTCAAGAGGAAGGTACAGAGATTTCCTATGTATGCCTATTCTTCCCAGGTACTGTTAACCTCCATTATCAATGTCTATCTATCAGAGTGGTTCATTTGTTGCAGTTGTTGAACCCACCTTATCATATTTTAATCAACGAAAGCCCATAGTTTATATTGAGATTATCTTTTGGGTTACATATATTCTGTGAATATGGACAAACATATATGTTATGAACCTACCATTAACATGCACATAGGTGAATAGTAATATATATATATATATATATATATATATATGTTTATTTATTTAGTGCTGGTCCTGGGGCTTGAACTCGGGGCTTGGATGTTGTCTCTGAGCCTTTTTTCTCAAGGCTAGTGCTCTACAACTTGAGCCACAGCTCTACTTTTGGCATTTGGGTAGGTTATTGGAGATAAGAGTCTCATAGATTTTCCTGCCTGGGCTGGCTTTGAACTGAGATTCTGAGATCTTAGCCTCCTAAGATTATAGACATGAGCTACTGGAACCTGACTGGTATCAGTCATTTTTTTTTTTTTTTTTGGTCGGTGTGGGGCTTGAACTCTGGGCCTGGGCCCTGTCCCTCAGCTCTTCAGCTCAAGGCTAGCTCTCTACCACTTGAGCCACAGCGCCACTTCTGGCTTTTTCTGTTATGTGGTGTTGAGGAATCGAAACCAGGACCTAATGCGTGTGAGGCAAGCACTTAACTACTGAGCCACCTTCCCAGCCCCTGGTATCCATTTGGGCCTGTCTCCAGTTTCTCACTAATCTCCATGCCATGCTCAGAATATGTGTATATTTCAAACATTATTTAAAAATATAATGTAGAGCAGATTTAGCTTCATAGTCAAGAGGAAGTATCTTTTGCATATATTTTCTGACAGACTCTGGCTTGTCTTGTCAATTTCTTGGTATTCTTTGATGTTTCATGCTTTGGTGTTATATCTAGAAAAGCATGTTATATCTAATGTCCATCTAGGTTTTCTCTTCTTTTATGTCTTTTATGTGCATGAATTTTCTTTTGTATTTTCTAACTTCCATCTTTAGGTACTGTTCTCAATACACCAGTGCCTTGTCTATCCCCACTGAAGAGAATTAGCTCTTCTAGAGCTATGGGGTTGAGATAGCTTGTTTTTATTTCCCTTTGCTACTGGCTGGTTTAAATGACCAACCCTCTATCTGCTGCATTAATTAAGAGTGGATATTAATACCTGTATCTACCTTAGTCTGGGTAGGACACACTAGAACTGTAAACTCTTTACAGTATGTGAATGAATAGGGGTCTGAAATTTCTTAGAGATAAAGGCAGAAGAATCTTTTGACCTTTCCATTAAAGAAAATTTTATCTTACCTCAAACAAAATGGGAAAGAGCCAAGACTAATTGGCATATAAATAGACAAGATGATAGACAAGAAAATTATTTTTAAGTCTTAACTAATTTCCACTTATTTTAAGAAGTGTTTGGATCAATAAAACTTTGACCAAAAAATTTGGGTGGTTTTCTACCATGTTCATCCATGTTGCTATTTTTTTTCTTTTCTTAAAAAATGGTTATTATAAATGTGATGTACAGAAGGATTACCATTTCATAAGTCATTACTTTTTGGACAGTATCACCCCCTCCTTTGTTCTTTCCTAGTTTTACCTCCCATCCCCACCCACAAGTTATCTAGTTCATTTTCAATATTGTATCTGCACTGTGTACTCCTGGATTTTTTTCATTCTTTCTTCCTCCATTTGTGTCACCCTTACCTCTTCCCCCCAAAACAGATAATCAAACAAGACCAAAAACTCTTATTTCCATTTCCTGGAATTCATTTCAATAGATATTATTTTATATGATTGGAGGCATTATACCTTGGGATTCCTCCCCTGAGAGTATCCTCTTTTGGTTTCTGTGTGAATGCCAAGAGTCCTATATAATTAATCATTTTCCATTGTATTTTAGATATAGCTTCTGCATATGAGAGAAAACATGTGCCATTGGTCTCTTTGACCTTGGCCTACATCACTTCACATGATTTGTTCTAGGTCCATCCATTTCCTATAAATAACATAATATTATTCTTTCTAATGGTTGTGTAAAATACCACATTTTTTTTCTTTACTTGTCTATTGTTGAGCTCTGGGCTGTTTCCATACCTTGGCTATAATAGTGCAGCAATGAACATGGATGTGCAAGTGTCTTTATGGTATGCTGGCTTGTGATATTCTGGGTGGTCGCCGAGGAGTGGTATTGCTAGGTTAGAGGGAAGATCTATGTTTAGACCACTGTCCAGAGTGGTATACTAGTTTACATTCCTACCAACAGGACATCCCTGCCAGCATTTGTTGTTTAAAATAAACGATGTTGGTCAATCTAACCTCAGTTTTGATTTGCGTTTCCTTTATGACAAGGGATGTTGAGTATTTCCTCATATGTTTCTTTGCCATTTTTAACTCTTCCTATAAGAAGTCGCTCCTTAGCTCCTTTGCCCATTTAGTGATTGGTTTATTAGTGTTGGGAGGGGTTAATTTCTTGTATATTTTGGATATTAGGCCTTTGTTGGATGTATTTGCTGGTAATGAACTTTTCCCAGTCTATTGGCTGTCTTTTTAGTTTAGTAACTGTCTTTTGCTGTGCAGACCTTTTTATTTTGATGTAATTCCATTTGTTCAGTCTCTCTTCGATCTTTTCTTCCTTGAATTAAAAAAAAATTTGTTGGTCGTGGGGCCTAAACTCTGGGTCTGGGCACTGTCCCTCAGCTCATGCTGGCTTTTTATTGCATGTGTGGTACTGAGGAATCGAACCCAAGGCCTCATGCATGCAAGGTAAGCACTCTACCACTGAGCCACCTTCCCAGCCCTGAATTTTTTTTTAAAGAAAGGTAAAACCCTTTCTTTTCTAAAAATATAACTTTGGCAATATCCTTTTATCTGTCCTTTTTTTATAATTTAGCCCATGTTTGTCCATGTGATAAGGGAAGTATTCAGAGACTGTTCTTTACAGTTCTTGGCGAGATGTATGTAATATAATGTGATATATTGAGGAGAAAGCAAGGGCAGCAAGCTTCCCAGCCCTGACTCCTCTTGGTGGCAGAATCAGAAATGTGCCTTCCTATATGGCTTGATTTCTGTTAATCCAATTGCCTTCTGAATACCCAGTGTTCTCTTCATTTCCAAAGAAGAGATTCTAGAAAAGGTGATTTAGAAAAGAATGCATGTCAAAGTAGCATAACAAATTGACAGATGTGGAGTATGATCTGGGCTTTGGGGTCAGAGTGTGATCATATGAAAGTACTCCTCATAACCCGAGTTTCTTTCCTTTTCCTCTCCTCTTCCTCTACCTAATCTCCCTTCTAATCTCCCTTCCCTTTCCCCCTCCCCTCCTTTCTCTTGCCTTTCTTGGGGCTTGAACTCAGGGCCTGGATGCTGTTCCTGAGCTTCTTTTGCTCAAGACTTGTGCTCCACCACTGGAGCCACAGCTCTGCTTTTGGCTTTTTTGTTCATTTATTGAATTTAAGAGTCTTACAGACTTTCCTGCCAGGCTGGCTGATCTGAGATCTGATGTGATTCTCCCATCCCAGCCTCCTAAGTACCTAGGATTACAGGTGTAAGCCACCAGTGCCCAGCTATCCTAGGTCTATCTGTAAAATGAGCATAATGATAAATATGTCAGGAGTTGATTGGAGGATTGGATGAGCTGTTAGGTGTGAATTCTTAAAATATTATATCCTGGATCCAAAGGAGACTCCAAGACACCCAGTTAAAGGAGCTAGGGACTTTATTACAGCCACACAGGGTCTGCTTCCTACGACCAGGAAAGTAGGAGAAAGGCCTTGAGCTCACTGTAAGGTAGGTTTTTATAGGGGTAGGTTACATTGAGTTACATAGACAAGCCATGCGAGGCAGGTTTGACACATTTTCATTGGTTATGTTTATATGACCTTTAAATTCATTTGTTCTTTATGGTAAATATCATACATAGTAATTTGCAATAGGCTGCCCATAGTGGGACCACTTGGTGGTGGTCTGCAATTGGAGGACAGAGGTGATGTCACCTGTGGGCTTAAGGCTTTGCTACTGAGGCAAGCAAGCAAGGTTACAGAAGCAGAAGCATGGCCTTGCGTCACAAGAGCATAAACAAAACATAATCTTGATTGGTCAGCATGACGATACTATCAATGCTATTGACACTATTACAGAAATGATTTTTATTATACCCTTCTGACTAATACAACAACTCAGTGCAGCTGGTGATAAGCCTCAAGGTTGTCAGTAGCCTTCTGAAAAGCTGTCAGCTTGGTAAACTTGAGTGAGGGAGAGATGCTTTTTAGCAAGGATGGGAAAGAGGCAGAGGCTGACTACTGGTCAGCCTTTGTCTGGGGTTTTTCTTTACCAAGAGTTTTTTGCCCTTTATCAATAAATTTTTTTTTTCTGTCAGTCGTGGGGCTTGAACTCTGGTCCTGGGCGCTGTCCCTGTGCTCTTCAGCAAAAGGCAAGTGCTCTACCACTCTGCAACTTCAGCCACATCTTCACTTTTGGCTTTTTTTTTTCTTTTTCCTTTTTTTTTTCTTGTGGTTAATTGGAGGTAAGAGTCTCATGGAGTTTCCTGCCTTGTCTGGCAGGAATCCTCAGATCTCAGCCTCTTGAGTAGCTAGGACTACAGGCGTGAGCCACCAGCGCCCGGCTTATCAATAATTTTGTTCTGTTTTCTGATTTCACATTTTTGTTCTAATGGATACCCTTCTTTTCCAAGGGAAAGGGGGTTCAGGGAGAGAATAAATTTCCAATAACAGGAGGGACTGAGACCAGACAATAGGAGAAACTTTCTGCCAGTGAATATCAACTCAGAAATTACAAAACAATGGTCAGGCACTGGTGGCTCATGCCTGTAATCCTAGCTACTCAGGAGGCTGAGATCTGAGGTTCAAAGCCAGTCTGGGCAGGAAAGGCCATGACATTCTTATCTCCAATAAACCACTAGAAAAACCAGAAGTGGTGCTGTGGCTTACGCGGTAGAGCGCTCACCTTGAGCTGAAGAGTGCAAGGACAGTGCCCAAGCCCAGAGTTCAAGCCCCACGACCGACAAAAAAAAATGTATATATATATATATATATATATATATATATATACACACACAAAAACAGCACTGGTATTAGCATCAATTAAGTTAGGTTCTTGACATCAGCACTTTTGATAATATTGGTCCAGATAATGTTTTGTTGTAGGCAGTTAATTCATTGTTCATGGTTACCATCATTCCTGATCTTCCTATACTGACACAATGAAGTGTCTCTAGATGTTACCAGATATCCTCTTGGGCAAAATTATAGTCTGGTCTCCTATCTCTCAGAGATGGGATTCAATAACTTCTGGAAGGATTTTGTGTATTTCCCTTTCTTCAGTCACCCTGGGGAATTGTATATTGCAGTTGGAAAAGTCCTGCAGAAAGATCAACAGAATATGCTGTGGCCTTGTATTGAGTCACAATAATCTCATGTTTGATCTTCTTTGATCTTCCCATACATGCTTCCCAGACTCTTGTTGATAAACATTGTTGAGATTGTTCAGATTTTATGGTAGAGAAGCAATGTTCTCTTCAGAGTAGTCCTGGAACTCATTTTTGTAACCTTTTGTTAGGACACAATGGAGGGTAGAAGAAATAGGTAGTAAGGAGAATTTTTGTAACCCTTGGAAAGCAACTCCTTTGGGAACGGAGTATTGAGAGTATTGGTTCCTTTGCGGGGTTCAGGTAGCAGGAAGTTCATGGTTCAGAATCATTCTGCATTCTGGCCAGTGCCCTTATGTTAGCATTCAAGACTTTTCCAAGACTGCTCTGCGATATACAAAACTCTTGAGAGGTAAAAGACGCTCTAAATAGTCACAGGTTTTCCACCTATTTGAGATTTTATAGAATTTGACTTATCTTGCAATTCTCAGAGATAACCAGAAGTAACCTCAGCCCGTATTACAATCTCTGAAGTCTGTACTTTCACCAGCCATTTGAATTTCTAGTGGCCTTCCTTCTACCAGTACTCCATCTTGTGACTCCCTCTGCAGGATGTAATTTGAGGGATCATGAGAGCACTCTGCTACCCTCCCTCTATCTGAAGCTTATCAGAGTACTGCTCAAATATACATCCTATTTTTGAGTGACCATTTTCCTGAGCTGCTGCTGCTGTTCCTCCTCCTCCTCTTTTTTTTTTTGTTTGGCAGCACTGAATTTTGAATTCTGGGCCTCATACTTCCAAAGTAGTCACTCTACCTGTGCCACAGCCTTTTTGACTTATATCTTCAATATATATGTTTGGGGTTTTTTTTGGTGTGGGCTTCCTCTGTAGCTGGAGTAGCAGATGTACCCAGGTTTTTGTTGGTTGGGATGGGGTTTTACAAACCATTGCCTTCAGAAAGGGTTTGGAATGGATAATTTACCTTAATATTTAATCTAAGGTACAATAAGACTTAGGAAAACGAGTAAATTCTTGCCAGAAGAAACACAAAATAGAACCTATATACAAGGAATGACAAATCACAGTAGCATTTAAAAATTGTTTGCTAACCCTTTGTTTTTTTTTGTTGGTTAAGGTTGCATGATGGAATTTGAACATTACCTCAAGAGGTTTCATATTTTGGATTAGTTAATTGTGCTCATCCTCTGCTGATCATTTCTTTGGACACAATTTTTGGTGTCTTTTGATTTATTAATGCAAAGAGATTATACCATGGACCACAAGGAAAGCTGCCCAAGTGTAAGCATTCCCAGCTCTGATGAACACAGAGAGAAAAAGAAGAGGTTTACTGTAAGTATGTAATGTGAAGCATTTGGGAAAATTGATTCTAGAGAATATTTCCATTTCCAGTTTTTTTGTTCTTGTCTCACCTAGAATGGCCTTCCTTTCTTCATTTACTTCTGTTAATCTATCTTCCACGAAGCCTTTCCTGGCTTTAAAGCGAACAAACTGTCCTTTTTACTATTGATTTATTTTTGCCACTTTTATTCCCTTGGAGAACCTTAAGAAATTATCTCATAAACTCTTTTAGCCAAATGTGCCTGTAGATACATGCTGATAGACACTAGTAGTTTTGTGTGCAGTTAGTGGGTGTAGACTTCTGATATTACCTATTTCTTGCTATCTTGAAACATCCATTCATATCTTTTCTTATGACATTCATTACTTTCTACCTGTTTTTTGTAATCTTAAGGTGAAGACTATTACTAATTTTGTGTTATTTATTCTGGTGGCATTAGGGTTTGAACTCAGGGTTTCACATTTGTTAGGCAGTGTCTATTATAGGACTTTATAAGGAGTACACACAAAATAGAGTTTCCTTATGGGTTCAATTTCCAGTACTGGGAGAGGTAGGGAAAGAAAGAGTAAACGCAATGAATATTTGCCGAATCAGTGTTATTGGTGACCATTATTGGAAAATGCTCTTTTAGTCCAATTAGTATATATGGAGATCTCCTGCCATCCTTTCTCCTGGAAATAAAAAGAGTACTTATCTTGTTTACAATTGACTTGGTTTCCCTTGTAAATACATGACCTCTAAAGAGCAAGACAATCCATCAAGGCATGGTTAAAGATAACACATTTATTGACACTATTTATACCAGAAAGGGGGCCTGCAACTACCTCTTCCTGGGTTAGATATCCAGAACCAAGAGCAGCCTTTTTTTTTTGGTTGGTCGTGGGGCTTGAACTCTGGGCCTGGGCGCTGTCCCTCAGCTCTTCAGCTCAAGGCCAGGCTTCCCAGCTTGAGCCACAGCCACTTCCGGCTTTCTGAGTGGTTTATTGGAGATAAGAGTCTCACGGATTTTCCTGCCCAGGCTGGCTTTGAACCGTGATCCTCAGATCTCAGCCTCAATGAGTAGCTAGGATGACAGGTGGCCAGCCCCCAACCTTTATTAGTGGTCTGCAAACCTCCAGCCCCAGACCTCCAAAGCGCCAGACCCCGAAGGGGAAGGCTTTTCCTTTTCTTCCCTCCCTCCTCCTCCGCAGGCCTCGCCACTCTCCACAGGCCTTCTACTGAGGCTTTCCCCTCCTGCTGTCTCTCTCCACTCCATGTCTCCCTTCTCTGTCTCTCTAGTTCTTCGTTGCTCTCTACCCCCTACTCTCTTCAGGACTCCCGATTTCCCCCCCTCAGTTTTCCTGCTAACGGTTTCCAACTGCCATTCATGCTCCTCCCCCAAGCTGCCCACTGTCCAATCATTTCTTGACAGCTCGCCATGTGGGGCTCAAGGCCCCACCCACTCCAGTAGCATGCTCCGCCCCTTTTGTGGCATGGCAGGCCTCGGAGGCCCACCCCATGGTGATGTCAGCCTCTTGATGCCCCGCCCCCTCCAGCGAGCCTGTCCACCAGGCCACGCTGATTATGCCCCTCCCCTTTATTACACTATCATCCCCTACTCCTGTCTATGTATTGACTAGTATAAAGAAATTCATGTAACTTAATTCTGTTTAGCACTTAGTTTGATCTATGTAAAAATTTCCTGTCTGTATTAATTATGCTATCATGGTCTTACTTGAGCTCTTACTCTTCCCAAAGGTTGGTAAGTTGGTTTATTTGAGGAGAGGTGTCCCCTTTCATAGTGAATGTTGAGTAGATAACAGTTTTCAAGATAACCTAGTGAAGGTATTGTATTCTTGTCATCCCGCTAGATCTTTATGGATCCCATTGTACAGTGCCTGGTCTGGCGTATATCCAGCTATGGTTTACATGGTCAAGCCATGTGGCACGTTACCAGCATCTGTTATGGCAGCTGCATTAGATGGACTGACTGGGAAATCTCTTCTTTGTTGGCCTATATAAAGTTTCATGGTGTTTTCCATAGCTAAGGAGCACCCTGAACCTGTGGCATATCCTTTCTTGTTCTTTTGGCTTAGTGGTCCACCCTAATGAGTGGTCCCCTGTAATGAAGGAGGTCACCTGACCTTCGCTAGTTTAGCTCCATGACAACTGGCATAGAATCTTTGTCACATAGGAGTTGGGGAAAGCTTAAGAGTTAAACCCTCTGACCAGTCCACTCTGCTTTCTTAACTGTGGAGGTGGGGGCTGGGTCTCCCCCAAATGATGGCTTCCTCCCAAAGTCCCAACAGGGATTTGCCAATATAGCCCTGTGGTTCTCTGCTCTGTCTTCCTAAACAAACACAGTGCTCATATCTTTCACTAAAACCTAGAGCTGAGAGATTGGAGTGTGTCACTGTTATTTACTTCTCCAGCCTCTGGGTTGCGAAGATATTTTAGACAGCATGTGTTTGTTACACATTTGTACAAATCTATTTTTAGTAATATCACATTGGGAAAAAAGTTGTTATACCTTGGATAAAATAGTTCAGACTGAGTTTTCCTTCCTCCTCTCATCTTTTTTTCCCCCACTTTTGGGCCATTCTGTCTTTAGGGAATGACTTCACATGTTGCCCTGTTTGACAGAAGTTTATACATTGCAAATGTAGACAGATTATCTCAGGTGTTCTTTACTTTTTCAGGGTAGAGGTATTTCCATATCTTTTGTGAAAGGGCCAGAGCTGCCTTTAGCAACACTCTTGCCCAGCTGTTCTCAACTGGACCCTTAGTTCTCAAAAACACTGTCTTAAGTCACATTGTTCATTTACTTCCTTCAGATATTCCCAAGTGTTTTCTCATGTAAGAAACTTTTTCTGACACTAACAATGTAAATTATTGCCTTCACACCTTCTTGACCTCTTTCACTCTGTCTTGCTTGCCCTACTAAATTTAATAGTGATTATTACCACCTGATATAGTTTGTGTTTATTTGTATATACATTATCTGCTAGAATGCAGAATCCTATTCTCAGGCCATTCATATAGTTTTCATAGATTCATGCATTGTATTCCAGCATGTCTTCATAAACCAAGTCTATATTTTGATTTATCCATGTGATTAAATTGTCAGTAAGTTTCTATATTATTCCAGATACTATTCTAGGCCCTTTGGGAGATTCAGTGAGTAGCAAAAGTGACACAGCCCTAGCTCTTAAAAAATTTAGATTCTTGGGGCTGGGAAGGTGGCTCAGTGGTAGAGCGCTTGCCTTGCACGCATGAGGCCCTAGGTTCGATGCCTCAGCACCACATAAGCAAAAAATAAAAGCTGGAAGTGGCACTGTGGCTCAAGTGGTAGAGCGCTAGCCTTGAGCTGAAGAGCTGAGGGACAGCATCCAGGCTGAGTTCAGGCCCCACGACCAGACCCCACCCCCCAAAAAAAATTTAGATTCTTGTGGAGCAAGGCAGACACTGAATACTCAGAAAAAGAGAGGATTTCATGTTGTAATAACAAGCATACTGCTCTCTGAGATATTCTGCTTATCTTGCTAAATATTTAAAAAATTTGAAGTTTTCTTTTATACCTAGTAATGTTTTCTTAGAATGTATTTAATAAGCACCTATTTATAATCACACTGTTAATAACTTTGCAAAGCTTGTTACTGTAAATAAATTTGTTACAGAGTCTGTCCATCCTGAAACTTAAAACTTGGTTTTAGTTTTGGCCATCTAACCCTACAAGGGTCCATTCTCCACTCCAGAAAGTCAACACAAAGAACTTATAAAGCTCATAGTCATATAAACCTAAGGTTTTTTTTTGTCCTTTTATAGCAGTGCTGATTCCAAGGCTGTTTCGATGGGTCTATAATCTCTTAGTTTAGTTCACTGGCACCTTAAGTAGATCTTCTACTTTTCCTTCTGTATTCCATATGTTTGAGGGATGCTTATCTTAAAATCAGTTCTGACACTTTACATGTAGTAGCTCTCTCCCTCTTAAGTTAGCTTGATTCCTAGATTACATGCTGTGTCCAATCAATTTATTCATCTCCGTCTAAATGAAACATCCATTGTCCATGTGACTACTACCAGTGACTGCCTCATCATCAGTGCAGCTTTAAACAATATTACAGAAGTCATACAATGTAACCACACATAATATCAAAGCTGTATTTTCCTTATATTATCCAATATGATGTTGTGAATGGAAATTATCTTTCATGGGAAAGGGTAATTGATACACATAGGTGGGTCTGTCTTAAACCAGGTTTTCTCTTCTAAGTTGTCTGGTTGTGAACAATTAAATAGAAACTTCAAAAGCAACCCTTATCTCTCCTTAGTCATCATTGTAAAACATGAGATAACCCAAACTCTACATCAGCCAGCCTTTCTTCATATACCTGGATCTTGTTACTTTATACCCTTTAGAAATTATACAAAATCTTTGGGACCTCAAATTCTTCCTCATATTTATATGTGTTAAATTATATTCTGAGAGTACCTGTGCAATGAATAATGAGAGTCAATTCTCTAACAATTTGATACTAATTCTGGTACACAGAGGATAAAAGATTTTAATTTTATTCTTGGTTATATGTTTTTTAAGCTATAAACTTAACTCTTGGTTATCATTCCTGTCTGTTGGGGTTTGTAATATTTATTTTGCTTCATAGAGTTGTTGATTATGATTATGTGAGATTACATATAAGAAAACATTAGCCATATGTAAGAGGGTATTAGAAATCTAACAAAATTTTTGTTTGGGAAAAATACTGTGTAAAATATGACTTGGAAGGAGCCAAGTAATGGTGGCTCATGCCTGTAATCCTAGCTCATGAGTCTGAAATCAAAGGTTCGAGGTTCACAGCTAGCCTAGGCTGACAAATCCAACAGATTCTCACCTCCAGTTAACCAACAAAAAGCCAGAACTAACACTGGCTTAAGTGCTGGAGGGCAATGAGCAAAAAAGTCAAACGAGAGTGTGAGGCCATGAATTCAAATCTCAGTACTGGCATTGGGGGTGAAAAAATGACTCAGAAGATGATAGCTACGGGGCTGGGAAGGTGGCTCAGTGGTAGAGTGCTTGCCTTGCATGCCTTGAGGCCCTGGGTTCGATTCCTCAGCACCACATAAGCAAAAAGAAAAAAGCCGGAAGTGGCGCTGTGGTTCAAGTGGTGGAGTGCTAGCCTTGAGCTAGCTGAAGAGCTGAGGGACAGCGCCCAGGCCCAGAGTTCAGGCCCCACAACCGGAACCAAAAAAAAAGATAAACTATCTTTAAATCACTAAAGTACCCCTCTGTTGTCTTTTCATTTACAATTATTTTTGTGTTAAAAATGCCCAAAGTCAATTAGTTTATATTTTTCAGGATAAATTTGCTAACAACTGCTGGTGGGGAACAGTGATTACTATTATTTCTTTTTTGTTCTTCCTGCCAATTGTTAGTTTGATCTAAATTTTTTGTATGTGTACATGAGTTTTTGACATCAAACTCAGAGTAAAAGTGTAGCCCATTTTTAAGACCTCACTTCCATCAAATAGATTTTTTTTTAAGGAACATGTTTATCTCTGAATACAAGCAAATCTGGTGAACATAATAAGAGGAAGGCTAGAACAGGGATTTTGAAAGCAAAATTCATCAGCTTTCTTAGAAAATTATTCATTTAGAATAGAATAATTTTCAACTAGAATAGCACATAACACTTCAAACATGGTGTGTAATATGTTCAGAGCTTACATGACTAGGTGAAGCTAAGCTCTCCTTGAAGCAGTACAAGAAACTATGAGTGCTCAAGTCATTGTCATTTTACAGAAAGGAAAATTGAGGCACAGAGATGTAACATATCTAAGGTCACACAGCTACTACTGAGTGTTTTGGTTTTTATGTTTTGGACAAAGTGGGATGGTTTGTAGTATAATTTAATATTGTGTTGATATAAATGTATTGGTCCAATTGGTATAGTTATATTGTAATTAATATTATATCGATATAATTTAATAATGTACAGTGAATAATCATGTTTAAAGTATAAAGTTTAAAAATCAGATCATTTGGTTAATGTATAACTAGAAAATCTTTAAAATTAATAATATTTGTAATGCTATTTTAAAAAAAAATTCTAGCTAAAGAAACAATTTCCTGCTATGGCCTTGAAGATACCTGCCAAAAGAATATTTGGTGATAATTTCGATCCAGGTAAGCAATAACTTTATAAACCAGCTATTAAATGAAAGCTGAAGTTTCAAGTAGTTAAAATTCTAGAATTTTTTTTTTAGTAAACATTTTTTAGTAAAAATTCTAGAATTTTTTACAGTGTCTGTTTTTAAACTTGACTAGCCAGGACTTTTTTTTTGGGGGGGGGTCTGGTCATGGGGCCTCAACTCTGGGCCTGGGCGCTGTCCCTCAGCTCTTCAGCTCAAGGCTAGCACGCTACCACTTGAGCCATAACACCACTTCTGGCTTTTTTTTTTCTGCTTATGTGGTGCTGAGGAATCGAACCCAGGGCCGGCCTCATGCATGCAAGGCAAGCGCTCTACCACTGAACCACCTTCTCAGCCCCTAGCCAGGACTTTTAAGGAAATAGAAGCACAGTTAGATTCATTCATCTGCCCAGGATTTATATACAGGTAATAAAAAAAAATAAAAGCAAAAGTATTGGAGGCATAGCTAAAGTGGTTAGGGGTGCTTGCCTAGCAGGCATGAAGCCTTGAGTTCAATCCTCAGTAATACCAACAAGAAAATAAAAAAAGAAGCCATGTGCAATAAGAACATTTTTTTTAACTTGACAACAAGACTCAAAGTCAATACCCTATACTTTCAATCGTTGCTAGCACTCTACCAACTGAGCCATGCATCTAACCCCAAGAACTCCTTTCATGAAACAGCTATAATAATTTCTAAAATAAAGTAGACATACAGAGAAAGACAACCAGAGGTACCTGAAATGTTAGGACTGAGTGACAGAGAATTATTATTTGAACTAGCATAAAGACATTAAGCAGAATAAAACTGCTGGAAGCCGGGCGCCGGTGGCTCACGCCTGTAATCCTAGCTACTCAGGAGGCTGAGATCTGAGAATCGAGGTTCAAAGCCAGCCCGGGCAGGAAAGACCGTGAGACTCCTATCTCCAATAAACCACTAGAAAGCCGGAAGTGGTGCTGTGGTTCAAGTGGTGGAGTGCTAGCCTTGAGCTAGCTGAAGAGCTGAGGGACAGCTCCCAAGCCCAGAGTTCAGGCCCCACAACCGGACCCAAAAAAAACCCACCAAAAAACAAAAAAAATACACTAACTATAAATAGGGTTACAGGTGGACCCATTATAACAATGAGATGTACAAGATGTTATGTCAAAAAACGAACTTTACAAGTTTGGCAGGGTAGGGATGGGGAGGGTGCAGAGGGGAAGGGATGGGAAGGGGAAACAGAGGAGGAGGCAACAATGCTTGATAAGAAATATACTCACTATCTTGCCCAAGTAACCCCTCTGTATGGCATTTTCACTATAATAATAAAAAATAACTATAGGCTGGAACTGTTGAGCAGTTCCAAATACTACTGGAAATAGAACTTGGATGAACACTTCAAAATAGATTTTTTTTTCTGATGTTGGGGTTTGAACACAGGGACTTGATGCTCACTCAGCTTACCTGCTTGATTGATGCTCTACCAATTGAGCAATGCCTCCAGCCTGTCTTTTGGCTGGTTATTTCTGAGCTGTAATCTCACAAACTTTTCTGTCCAGACTAACTTCAAACCATAAATTCTCCAGATCTTACCCTCCTGAGTAGCTAGGATTATAGACATGAGCCACTGTTGCCTGGCTTGCAAATTACTTCTTAAATAAACTAGAATGAATCAAATAGTATCTAGCTCCAGCACTTGCTGTCCCTTGTTAGACTTCTAACTTCTTATCTAGCATTTTACTGTAGCTTTATTTGTTGCAAGTAATATTGAAATGACTTGCAAGTTTTAATTGAGTTTTGAAAAATATTGTAATTTTAAAGTAACATTTATTTGTCCTTATGTAAAATTAGTACAGAGCTTAGAAAATCTGGATAACAGGTACTGGTGGCTCATGCCTGTAATCCTAGCTACTCAAGAGGCTGAGATTTGAGTACTGCTGTTAAAAGCCAGACCAGGCAGGAAAGTCCATGAGACTCATCTCCAGTTAACCACCTATGATCACCTACATGAAACACTCCATCTTTAATTCTTTTCAGGAGAAAAAAAAATCCTTAAATGTAATTCAGTTGTTATCATCCATCTTCCAAATTGCTCTTATGTTTCTTTTTAAAGTCTTGTTCTTATTTTATCATTTTCTGAATTTGTATTTTTATATAAATGCCTTTTAAAATATGGAAATCATATTACACGTGGCCTAGCCTTCCCTGAATTCAAAACACAAATTCTTTCCCTGTACTACTTTTAACATTTCGAATCTGAAAACATTTTAGTTCAGCTTTAATTTGTATTTTGTGGACAGTTTTCAGATTTTAACTCTTCATAGTAGAAATTGTCAAACACATATATAGTAGACAAACCAATTCAAATAATACAATGGTATCATCTCGCTTCAGTTACTGATACAAGCCTATTTGTCCTTATTCTTAGCCAGCCCATTATAATTTGACACAAATCTTAGATGTCATGTCTTCTGTAAATATTTTGGTAAACATTTTTAAAAGATAAACTATCGGACTGGGAAGGTGGCTCAGTGGTAGAGC
>NW_012267406.1:974164-1014806 GCF_000151885.1 Dipodomys ordii
AAAAAAAAAAAAAAAAAAAACCCAACTGCTGGGCACTGGTGGCTCATGTCTGTAATCCTAGCTACTTAGGAAGCTGAGACCCAAAGGATTTGTAGTTTAAAGCTAACCTGGGCAGAAAATTTGATAAATTTCTTTTCAAAAATAGACAGCAGTTACAAGACTAGAGGTTTAGTAGAGCACCAGATGAGCAAGGAAAAAGCCAAGTAAGGACAAGGCTCCAACTTGAAACACCAGTACTTCACACACACACACACACACACACACAATACAACTACATGTTAGTGATAATATGAGAGCTAAACAAGGATTGAAATTTTTAGAGCTTTTAGTTGACTGCTTGAAGCGAAATCATTTCATCAAGGAAAGAAGGTAAGAAAGTATGAGACCTAGAAAACCACTGTTTCATTGTTAAAAGCCAAGATAAGCGGACTAAATTCCCCAAGGTTAAGTATCTGACACTAGAAACTGATTTCACTGATGAACCATTTGAGGTAGTAAAAGCAGGGCTCAAGTGATAGAGCACCTTCCTCAAGTAGTGATAGTGTGAGGCCCTGAGTTCAAACCCAGTGACAGCATGTGTTTGCCCATACATACATCACACACAGAACATTTGAGATCTATCCTTTGTGTATTATATGTGACTTGTCAACAGTGAAACAGATTATGTGTCTCTGAGCTCTTGGAAAAGCCCTACACATGTTAGTCAGGAAGCCTCAAAGATGGATGAGATGCTTGTTTCATGAAACCTTGAGGAAACAAGCATTCTCATATTTTGCTAGTGGATGTGTAAAATGTTAGAATCCATGTTGAGAGGAATTTAGTAATATTTAAGAAAACTATATATATTTCTCTTTGACAAAGATATAATATTTTTAGGAATCTATGAGAAATATAAACTGCATACAAAGTGATGTATATGCAAGTCTAACAAACTAGAAAGAAGGAAATATCCTTCCAAGTTTGGAATATAATATGGCTATAGCCAGGAACAAAAAAGCTCTTTGTAGTATTACTATTGAGTGACTTCCCAAATATATTGTTCAGTGGAAAAATACAAGATGACTTTGTATTGTCCTCTGTGTGTGTTAAGGAATGAAAGGATGTGGGGAATAAAAAAGAAGGAATATATTAAAAAGTAAGTGACTATGGAGGAGGAAAAATGCCAAGAGAGATTTAGTGGTGGAAGTTAGAGTCCCTGAGTGAATTTTATTTATGGCTTTAATTTTAAAACTATGTACACACTCCAGTTTACAAACAAAAATAAAGACAGGAGGATTGCAAGTTTGAGGCAGCCAGTGGTACATAACAAATGCAAACAGCAAGGGAAAGGGAGAAAAGCAGAAATGAAGGACTCTCTTGACAGTATTTTGTTTATTAAATGCATTTATTAAACATTCTGAAATACAGTGTCAAGGGTTAAAGTAAGTTTTTTTTTTAAAGACATGATCCATGCTTTCAACTGTTTACACAAAATCTACTTCTATTTTTCAACTTCTATCTCTCTACCTTTTAATAGATTCACAAAAGTTATTCATTGGAGAAAAATTTTAAAGTACATATCTTCAATTATAGTTCTTAAAGATGATATATATTCAGTAAATTCTTGGCATTTCTTGTCACAGGTTAGGTACATTTTTGTCAGATGAAGTTTTATCAGGTATTTGCATTTTTAATGTTAATCTAAAATTTTAAGTTTGGAGTTACCTGGGAATTACAAACTATTTAAAGTCAGAAAAGAAATGGAAAATCTAGTAGCACTTAATGTAGTGTAAACTGTAGCTAATAGGGAAAAGGAAATTCCTTGATGATTCTGCTAACAAAATAAAAATGTATCTTCAATAACTATTCACAGAGCAGTTAAAAGCTGCTTCTATAGTTTGTGTGTGTGTGTGTGTGAGAGAGAGAGAGAGAGAGAGAGAGAGTGTGTGTGTGTGTGTGTGTATGTATGTGTGTGTATGTTGGTTCTAAGAGCTGTTCCTGAGCGTTTTTGCTCAAGGCTAGCATTCTACCACTTGAGCTACAGTTCCAATTCCAGTTTTTTGAGGGGGTGGTCAGTTGGAGATAAGAATCTTGTGAACTTTGCTGCCTAGGCTGGCTTCGAATCCCAATTCTCAGCTCTCATCCTCCTGAGTAGCTAGAATTACAGGTGTGAGCTACTAGTACCCTCATTTGATTTTCTTTTCTTTTTTTTTGAGGGTCCAGTTATGGGGCCTGAACTCTGGGCCTGGGCACTGTCCCTCAGCTCTTCAGCTCAAGGCGAGTGCTCTACCACTTGAGCCACAGCACCACGTCTGGCTTTTTTTTCTGCTTCTGTGGTGCTGAGGAATTGAACCCAGGGCCTCATGCATGCAAGGCAAGTGCTCTACCACTGAGCCACTTTCCCAGCCCTTAATTTTCTTTTAATATTCAAATGTAATTATTCATTTTAGCTCTTCTGCCTATATTACTAAGTGTAGTCCTTGAGAAATAGAATGTAAATCTCACATGTTTTCCTGTCTGGTGACCCGAAAAATGCCCTTTGAAAGTTTTACAAGATACCTGCCCAAAATTCTAAAAAGAATTTATAGTTGAACAACAGCAGTAAAATTACCAAGTGTATCTGGATCTAGATCAGACTTAATTTGTTCTTTAACAACCATACCTCAAATTCAAGAAATGAAAATAAACCTATATGACTGGAAATAACCATCATTTGGTGACAAACTGTACATGAAAGCTTTCATTGAGGTTGGGTATAGTGATCCACCTGTGTAATCTCAGATACATAGGAAGACGGCCCTGGACAACAAAAAAGGAAAAGGAAAAGAAAATGACCAAACAAGATTCCATCTCCACAAAAATATACATGGTGGGGTTGGAGGCTTGGCTCAGATGATAGAATGAAAGTGGCAGTTACAAATTCAAATTGTTCTTGAACCTACATAGAAAAAAAAGGGGGGGGAATACAGGTGGTATCTGTCTGGTCAACTATACAGGAGTCAATATAGGAGGCCCATGATCCAGGGCAATCTAGGCAAAAATAAAAAACCCACACAACTCTGTCTGACAGATAACTAAAGCAAAAAGAGCTTGGAGCATGGCTAAAATGGTGAAGTGTCAGTCTAGCAGGGTTTTAGATTATGGAGGTGGGGGCGGGATTTTGCCCTACAACAAATAATAACAGAAATGACAATAGCTAATGACTGTGCTTGTACCATCTGATAGATAGTTTTTGAACTTGTATTCATTATATCATGTAATCCAATACTACATTGTGATGTAAAGCATGATCCTCATTTTATAACTAAGAAATTTTTACATGGAAGCTGGGTGCTGGTAGCTCACACCTGTAATCCTAGCTACTCAGGAGGCTGAGATCTGAGGATCGTGGTTCAAAGCTAGCCCAGGCAGGAAAGTCCAGGAGACTCTTATCTCCAATAAATGACCAGAAAACCGGAAGTAGTGCTGTGGCTCAAGTGGTAGAGCGCTAGCCTTGATCTGAAGAGCTCAGGGACAGCACCCAGGCCCAGAATTCAAGCCCCATGACAAACAAAAAAGAAAAAAAAAAGACATTATCACATGGAAGGGCTCAAAGCAGAGAATAATAAAACCAAGATACTTGATTTGGAGGGGAGATGTGTGTGCTGAGGATTAAACTTGGCTACACTCTTAGCATGCAGGTGTTCCAGCCCCTTTTGTGTTAGGCAGGGTCTTTTTGTATGCCCAGACCAGCCTGGGATGCAGTCTCCCAATTTGTGTTTCCCTGTGTGGTTAGAGATGACAGGCACATACCACTGTACAGGCACAGTCTGAGATGAAGCCTCCTGAATGTGCCCAGGCTGGTCTCAAATCACAATCCCACTGATCACTGCCTCTCAAGAAACACAATATTTGAATAACTTTTTCAACCATAAGAAACATTTGCACTTTATATATATATCTATATATACATACATACATACACATATATATGTGTATATATATATATATATATATACACACACACACACACATACACACACATATATATGTATACACACACATATAAACTGCTAGGTGCTGGGAAGGTGGCTCAGTGGTAGAGTGCTTGCCTTGCATGCTTAGGAGGCCCTGGGTTGGATTCCTCAGCACCACATAAGGAGAAAAAGAAGTGGCACTGTGGCTCAAGTTATAGAGCACTAGCCTTGCACTGAAGAGCTGAGGGACTCCATCCAAGCCCAGAGTTCAGGCCCCATGAAGAACAAAAACAAACTGGACTGCTTAGTAGTTGTTGTGTCTCAGCTATCAAAAACAAAAACACTTTCAGTTTATTAGATAATTATTTGTTAGGAAAGTATACCAGTGCATTTCCAAGGAGAATTTGCCTATATGTCTATTTACTTACTTTTGCAGTACTGAGAATTAAACCTAGGACCTTGTGCATGCTAGGCTATGACAGTCTCAATATATAGACCACATTGGCCTCAAATTTGTTATCCTCCTGCCTCCAATTCCTCAGTTAGGATTATGGATGTATACTACCATGCCTAGCTTTCAAGGGCTTTTCAATACTAGTAGTTTTGATAATACATTTCCTAGTTTTACAGGAGTTCTAATAATAGTAATTGTCTCTTTAGTATGATTTTTCAGTCATCAGTGTCACAGTGTTAATTTTTACTCACTGCCTGGTATATGAGGAACTAAACAAAGCAAAATTTATCTCCAAGTTTTACAGTGAGTCTATAATTAGAATCTGGTCAGGTAAGGTGAGGTACAGCAGGCTAAGACAAAAAGGCAGTAGGCTTCATAGCAAGACTCTATCTCTCCCCCACCCCCTGCCAAAAGAAGTGGATATTTAGATCTAAAATGAGATTTTTTTGCGAATTTTTTGACAGATCATGTTTGCTATATTTAAATTGGGAGCTTCTTAACTACCATTTACTATCTTATATTGAATATTCTTTTTTTAATATATTTTTATTGTAAAGATACTGTACAGAGGGGTTACAGTTACATGAGTAAAGTACTGAGTGCATTTCCTATAGAGCATTGTTACCTCCTCCTTTGTTTTTCCCCTGCCATTCCTTCCCTCCCTACCTCTATAACTCCCTCCCTCCCCACCCAGAAGTTGAAAAGTTTGTTTTAAACATAATGTCTTATACATCTCATTGTTACAATGGGTCACCTGCATCCTTGTTTCAACATTTTGTTATTTCCCTTCCTCTCCCCAAATTAGAAAAATGTATATACAAGATGCAGGACACCAGAATGGAATACAGTGAAAACGGGTTATACCATGGGGGAAGAACATACAAAAGAAACAAAAGAAATCACATAGTACATTATAAATACTTTAAAAGCAACAGCAACAAAACCAAAACCTCTTGTTTCCCTATTTTGGGGTTCATTTTGCTTAGCACCATCTTAAATGGTCATATGTGCATAGCTTTTGACCTTTTCTATTTGTCTCATAAGATTATCGTAGATGTATACTAGTTATTGCAAATAGGGAAACAATGGGACCTAGGTTTCTTTGGGCCTGGCTTACTTCACTTACTATAATTTTTTCCAAGTCTTTCCATTTCCTAACAAATGGGGTATGTCCTTTCTGATGGAGGCATAGAATTCCATTGTGTGTGTGTGTGTGTGTGCGCGCACGCGTGCGTGCACGCGCATGTGTGCACATGCGTATGAGTGTGTGCGCGCTATCACATTTTCTTGATCCATTCATCTACTGAGGGCATCTGGGTTGGTTCCATATCTTAGCTATGGAGAATCATGCTGTGATAAACATAGTTGTGCTGGTAACTTTAGTATGGCCTTGTTTGTGAACATTTGGGTAAATGCCCAAAAGTGGGATTGCTGGGTCATAGGGGAGCTCTATGTGGAGTCTTTTGAGTAACCTCCAAATGGATCAAAGACCTTGAAGTAAAAGCAGATACCCTGAAAACATTACAGAAGGAATAGGAGAAACTCTAGGGCTCCTTGGCACAGGCTGAAATTTTCTTAATAAAGACCCAGAAACACAACAAATCAAAGAAAGATTAGACAAATGGGATTGCATGAAACTGCAGAGCTTCTGCATGGCAAAGGACATAGCTGACAAGATCAATAGAAAGCCCACGGATGGGAGAAGATCTTCACTAGCCATACAACGGACAAGGTTCTCATATCTAAAATATACCTGGAACTCAAAAAATTAACTCCCCCAACAACAAATCCTCAAAGAAACAACAGATTAATAAGTGGGCTAAAGACTTAAAAGAGAGACTTCTCTGAAGAAGAAATAAGAATGGCCAATAGACTCATGAAGAAATGCTCAGTTTCTCTGGCCATAAAAGAAATGCAAATCAAAACAACATTTAGATACCACCTCACCCCAGTTAGAATGGCAAAAATCAAGAACTCTAATAACAACAGATGTTACAGGGGATGTTGACAGAAGGGAACCTTACTGCATTGTTGGTAGGAGTGTAAACTTGTTCAACCATATTGAATATTCTTAAGTAAATGTTTTAATAATTACATAGGCTGACAGAAGTAATGCTAATAGTTTATATCTCTCTTACAGATTTTATTAAACAAAGAAGAGCAGGACTGAATGAATTCATCCAGAACTTAGTTAGATATCCAGAGCTTTACAACCAGTAAGTAATTTTCATGTGTTCTAAAGGAAAGTAAAAATAAGCCTAAGAATATTGAATAAGCCTCATAGGGAATTTACCCTTTTTGTAGGTTTGTGAAATTTTCCTGCAGATTTTTTTTTTTTTTTGGTCAGTTGTGGTGCTTGAAGTCTGGGTCTGGATGCTGTCCCTCAGCACTCAAGGCTAGCGCTCTACCACTTAAGCTACAGTGCCACTTCTGGTTTTCTGGTGGTTTATTGGAGATAAAAGTTTCACGGACTTTCCTGCCCGGGCTGGCTTTGAACCGTGATCCTCAGATCTCAGCCTCCTGAATAGCTAGGATTACAGGCGTGAGCCACCGGTGCCCAGCTTCCCTTAGATTTTTTTTTATTGTCTTTCCCTTCAGAATCAACACATCTTGGTTATATCATTTCTTCCTTTTATATTTGGATTTGTTTTATAGATTAAGCTTAAAAGAAATTTGCAAATACTGTTAACATTTTACTACTCATATGATATTATACTTATTTGTACCTTAAGAAAGTTCTGAAGTAGCTCCTGTTTGAATTTGGGAACTTAAGTGAGCTTCATCCTTAACTTCCAGAGGCATAGGCCCCCAATCTAGTAGTAGAGATAGATGTATAAATAAAAAATTGAAGCCAGGTAATTTTTGTTAGAGGTACTAGGCAGTAACAGAAAACATAGCTAACTTTGCTCAGGAAAGTAAAGCAAAGTTTCCTGGGACTTAAAGGCTCTATAATCATTTAACAAGAAATGTAGGGAGAATATTGAAGCTAAAAGGAGTGGTACAAGTTAACAGAGGATACAAAAGGCTACAAAATCAGGACACTCAAGTATTAACATAGTGTGGTCACTGGAGCAGAAGCGTTTCACAACATCCACGAAGCCAGCATTGGCAGTTTTTAAGCACATGTCAATACCTCCTGGGCAATCTGGGCAGTGTTGTCCTCTGCGAACCCAAACAGGCTTCCACCCACACAGCATCCATGTAGCCACTTAAGTTGAAATTGTGCTATAATGACCTTAAACTTTTCTCTGTGGACCATTTTGAACCTGGTACTTGGTACTTGAGAATTAGTGATATCCATTATGCCTTTAAATTGATATATGATACTACTTTTGGGTGTAAAAAGCATATTCTAAAACATAAAATTAAATTTTTTTCATAGACCACCTGTCTATGTAAAATGTACAGATTGCTTTATGATGTGAGAACACATTATTTACAGTTTTTTTCAGAATCACAACACTGAATGACTGTATTTTTGAGAAATTCAAAGTGTGTGTGTGTGTGTGTGTGTGTGTGTGTGTGTGTTATTGATGATTGAACCCAGACCTTTGTGCATGTTTGGCAATTGCTTTACCATCAAACTACACCCGTACATGACCTATATTTTCTAGAAATAATAATTGCCATTTTTGGAGTAATTTATAGTTCATTGACTGCTTCTGTCATTCTGAGTAGGTTCTCTGGCTGCTTTTTAAGTTAATTTATTAACATTAAAAGCCGGACCTCTTTTGATAGGGTTTTCTGCCCAGAGTTTTTCTCTATCTTTGACAGATGTTGGTATAGAACAAGTATACCATGAGTGGTTATTATTATTTTCTATGGTATAATAAATATTACTGAGAACCTCTAACATAATATAGTAGATACTAAGTATTCTGTACCTTGAAATAGTTTAAACATGTTATTCTTGGAATTAAAATTGAACTTTATGTAATTCCATTATTTGCAATGACCATTGAATTGTAAACTGTTCAATTCTTACATATCCGACTTTGGATAATTTTGTACACATGTACTTTTTCATAACTGCCCTCCTGCCATTCAGGATAGAAGACATTTCCAGGACCCCCCAAAAATAGCAAAATTTTTACTGACATTTTCTTTAATGAACTTCTGTTTATATTTGTTGCTTTCTCCATTTTAAGAAATTAATTTGCTTTTCTCTTTTATAATAATGTATTTTGTGTAGCTATACATGCTAATATAGTGGTTTCTATTTTGTTCTTATTTTAAAAGGGAGAAAAATCTATAGACATCTTTTCAAAGTCACATTAAAGTTGTATTTTTTTAGTCCAGATGTCAGAGCATTCCTTCAAATGGACAGCCCAAAACATCAGTCAGATCCATCTGAAGATGAAGATGAAAGAAGTACTCAAAAGGTAGTAAAATAAATTATATTTTTAACAGAAAAAAAAGTCAGGCCACAAAAATGAAGCTAATTACTTTAGGATTACATTTACTCAAAATGAAGTAGTAAATTTTCTACTCTTTGGAATACCTAAACACAATGTATATACTACCTATGGGTCACTGTTTCTACTCTTCAGAATACCTAAACACAATATATATACCACCTATGGATCACTGTTTCTTAAGAACTTAGAAGAATTAATGGATTTTTTTCTTGTTTGTTTGTCTGAGAACTTCATACCTCAGCCTTTCAAATGTTCAGATAATCACTATACTTGGCTAGAATTAGTACTGTCTTTAATAAAAAGTATTATTCAGGCTAAATAAAAGAACCAGGCTTATGCCTATAAATTCTGGTTAGTAAGGAAGTTGAGATCTAAGGGTCACAGTTCAAACTCAGCCCGGGCAGGAAAATCCATGAGACTCATCTCTTCAATTAAGAACCAAAAATCCAGAAGGTGTTGAGCACTAAAAGCTCAGTGACAGTGCCTAGGCCCTGAGTTCAAGCCCCAGGATGGACAAGAAAAAAAAATTAGAAACTAGCAAGTAAGAAGAAAAGTTTCATTAGTTTCACTAGCCATGCTATTGCTACCCAGACTCCTATCTTTTTAAGTTACCTAGGTTATGTAATATGTACAATTTTATATTTGGCTTATGTATCTTCATCATTATCACCATACCTGAAACTATTATTTTGAGTTTTCATCAATAGGAAAGGCCTTTTTGACCAGAGCATTACCTCATCCTCTGCACTGACAGGTATTTATAGAGAGAGCAGTCAATACATGAATTTTAGTTGGCATCAATTTACTTTTAATTTCTGCTGCATATTATAGAACATACATGTGTTCCTAATAAAGAATAGTTGTTCTTAGGTCTTAGGATAGATTGTGAGAGAAAATAAGTAAAAAATAAGCTTGTCTTAGAAAAGTATTCTAGGACTAGGAATGTGGCTTAGTGGTAGAATGCTTGCCTAGCATGCATGAAGCCCTGGGTTTGATTCCTCAGTAACACATAAACAGAAAAAGCCAGAAGTAGCACTGTGGCTCAGGTGGTAGAGTGCTAGCTTTGAGCAAAAGAAGTTCAGGGACAGTGCCAGGCCCTGAGTTGACATCCCAGAGCCAGCAGAAAAACAAAATGCCTTTAAGCCAACACTTCTGATTTTCTTGCATATATTTAATACCAGTTATAATACATTCTGAATAATAAAGGTAATAAAGAATAGAAGTAATAAAAGAAATACTAACAAAAGGGCTAGGGGAATGGCTTATTAGTAAATACTTGCCCAGCATGTTGGGCAAGTAGTTTCAATCCCCAGTACTATTAAAAAGGGAGGGAAGGAAGGAAGGCATAAAAGGAAGCTATAGGGAAAGGTAAATTATAGTAATTAATCTAAATCATAGTATATAATAATTAGAGTTTAATTAAAAGTTTAATTGGCGATAAGAGTTACAGGGTCTTTCCTCTTGGGCTGGCTTCAAACTACAATGCTCAAATCTCAGCCTCCTGAGGGACTAGGATTACAGGCTTGAGCCACTGGCACCTGGGTCTCATTTGTCTGTTTAATGTCTCTTCATTTTGTTATGATTCTGATAATTTGTGATTAAATGATAGGTTTATGTGTTGAACATTTTTGTCTCAGAATGTTAATAACCTCTTCAGAAAATTGATATATTTCTTTTTGTGACTACTAGAAAGTAGCAGCTTTTCTTCTCAGATGCCTAGGATGATTCTTAGTGAAGAAAGCGAAAGATTTAACTTTATCTTTTTCTGTCTTTGATACATTATTCTAACTTTAGAAAAATTGCCATTATTCACCCAGTTTTTAAATGTAAAACTGATTCTTCTTAAATTGTATCTTCAATACCTATCTCTTCCAAAAGCTTTTTCTGTTTAAACTTGCCAACTTTGAACCTTATTTCTGGCTTAGCTTTTCCTTACAACTGCCCTTGAAAGTTATAATAAATGTTATCTTTTGTGTTTATTGTATATAGTTCATTATTTGGAATATTAGTTTTCCTTAAAATGTTTTGATATCTGTGGTATAATTATGTACATTTTACTTCATAATGATTTTTTTTTCTCTATCCAAACAGCTACACTCTACCTCACAGAATATTAACCTTGGACCGACTGGAAATCCTCAGTAAGTTAAATTCATTTCAAACAATCCTTTAAGTTTTAAGAAGCTCTTTTTTGAAAGAAAGAAAAGGCATCCTTGCAACCATAATTGATATCCTTCTCATAATCTGTGTTAGTGGTGTGCCCTAGTTATTATTAGCCAGCTTGTTTCAGAGGAGTCCTGATGGACATTTAGCGTATTCAAGGGCATTACACTTTATCTTGTTTCCCTTATTATCTACAATTTATTTGAGTACCTGGGGAATGTTTTGAGTAACATAATTTGAGAAATGTTGAATAAGACCAAAGGTGCAAATATAGTCTTCATTTCTAATATTAATTCATTGGAAGTGAATGCCTGAAGTATTCAACACAAAGGATTCTCAGGCTGCTATTTGATTGTGTCTGAGAAGTGCCCAGATTAGTTATGTCTGCCATGGACTACAGGAGTATAGAATTGTCATTGGTACTTGTAATAAGTCTTAATAGGCTTGACGGATTAACTCTAGAATTTTCTTTCATCATGTTTTCTCTACAATTTGGTCTACTTAAACAGTGAAATGACTATAGACAAATGGGAGAAATAAACCAAGGATTGAGTCCCAGGACGCTTGAACATGATGAAGTCAGGGAAGAGCTAATATTGGAGACTGAATAGTAATGTAGGAGAAAAACTAGAAATATGTCCTGAAATAAGAAGGGAAATATCTTGAACATTTACAACTCTTGTAAATGTTGCTGAAAGGATAAATCAGCTAAAAAATGGAAAATAGACCGACCATTGGAGTTAATAAGTCAATGGTGAACTTCATGAACAGTTTGATCTTGTATGAAAGAGTTCATAGAGAACTAGAGCAGATATCAGCAGAACAGACAAATTGAGCTCACTTTCTGGGAAAGTTTTACCTTATAGGAAAGTAAGGGAATGGTAACTGGAGGAGAAAGTTTGTTTTTGATCAGTCTTTTCTGTCATTTTGTAGCAATGAACAAAATAGTATCCCAAAACAAACCTGTTTTGAATTAGCATTAATTACTTACAATTAATAATGAGGCCTCTCTCTATTTGCAGTTTGGAGAATTTTCATGCAAAACATTATATAAATGTTTGCTTTTGTTTGAAAAAGTATTTCAGTATCTCAATGAAGAACTAGATTGTCCAAAGAGCAGTTTTCTGAAGAAGAAATACTTCTAAATGTAGTCTAGTATTCTATGTCATTATTTTTTACTAATGTTACTATCATGTATGAATTAACTTTCATAATCAGTGAAAAATTTAAATTTAAATGTAGTCATCCTCTGTCATTTAAGAATTCAGACTTCTTGAATAAAACAGTTCTTCTACTTATATACATATGACTTTATGATGCCCTGTGTGTTTGCTTACTTAGAGCCAATGCTGTTTCTACCTTTGGTTAAAGCAAATAAAATGACAGGCTTAGAGTTCCCCTGACTTTTCTGTACCTAGCTCTCCTCTATTAGTGCCTATGAGACTGAATCTTTTATCTTCAGGGTAAAATAAGTATTTATGTAAAAAGCACAGTGAAGTCTTTTCTCTACCTGAAATATTTTAGGATACCAGACAGACACTGATAGTCCTTGGAATATATGACTACTTTATACAGTTACTCAATTTCCTCACTCATAGCATTGATTACTTTTGTGGTTAATAAAATTGGCTTAGAGAGAAGTTAAACTTTAAAGGTAGGTGGGTAGGTAGGTAGGTAGGTAGGTAGGTAGGTAGATAGATAGATAGATAGATAGATAGATAGATAGATAGATAGATAGATGGATGGATCTCCATTCTTTTCTCCCAGAGAATATAATTGAAGTTCTTCTTAAGCAGAACTTAATAAGACTTAACTAATATTATAAGGTAATCACAAAGTACATACTGTTATTTTTAAGAAAGACAATACCATTGTGAAGTATTTTGTACCAAACAGTTATTAAAGAATGAGGTGCTAGGGCTGGGAAGGTGGCTCAGTGGTAGAACGCCTTGCCTTGCATGCATGAGTCCCTGGGTTCGATTCCTCAGCACCACATAAGCAAAAAGAAAAAAAGCCAGAAGTGGTGCTGTGATTCAAGTGGTAGAGCGCTAGCCTTGAGCTGAAGAGCTGAGGGACAGCGCCCAGGCCCAGAGTTCAGGCCCCTTGACAGGACCCCCCCAAAAAAACAAACCAAGAATGAGGTGCTAGGAAATGTTTATAAACTTACATCTTGCTGGGTGCTGGTTTCTCATACCTATTATCCTAGTGACTCAGAAGGCTGAAATCGGAGGATCTTGGTTCAAAGCTAGCCAAGGAAAGTCCCTGAAACTCAACCACCAAAATATCAAAGTAGAACGATAGTTCAATGTAGTTCAATGTAGTTCTAGTGTTAGAGTGCTAGTCTTGAGCACAAAAGCTCAGGGACAACACCCAGGCCCTGAGGTCAGGCCCTGGTACTAGCCCTCCTCACACCCCCTTCCCCCAAAAGAGCTTGCATCTTTCCACTTTCTTGAAGGCTGATTCTTGTCATTGTTAATTTATTTCAGTGCTAAGCCAACTGATTTTGATTTTTTAAAAGTTATTGGAAAAGGCAGTTTTGGCAAGGTAAGAATGTTTTTATTTTTCATTCAGTGTTTAAGTATATAAAGAATTAATGTATGTTTACATATATGATTCATAGGACTTTTCAGATGCAAGACATGAAAAGTCTCTGCTATCGAAGTGTGAAGAGGATAATTAAGAACATAAGGCTAGGATTCTAAAAATTCATTTATTAAACAAGTATTTGTTGAACACCTATGTATCAAGTACCCATGTGGGTTCTAATTAGATGCTGTTGTGATACTTAACAACTTAGTGAAAGAAATAGTCCACCAAAATCTGTACTCAAGTAAATATAAATAGTAATGGGACTGTAATGGAATAATAAGGTGAAAGATAGAGTGTGCAGCAGGGGGGTGGAAACTCTGCTTGGATGTATTGGTCAAGGATGGCTTCTTTGAGAATGGGCTGAGGTTGGAAGGAAGAATGAACCATCTGTGTAAATAACAGTTGGAGGGAGGAAGAAATATGTGAAATTCTTCTTACTCTCAGAGTATCAGATAGATCACCTAACTTGACAGTGTAGCTGTGTCAAGGAGAATCACTTAAGATCAGGTTTATCAGGGCTACCGGGCAGAATGACCAAGATTGCAAGGCCACCCTGGGAAATGATTGAGATTTCCTTAAAAACAACACAGGAAAAAAAAAACACCATAAGCTCTATTTTTGGAAACTTCATACTTTTCTCAAAAGCCTACCTGGAATATTTTCTTGTCTATTTTGTGAGAGATAAGGTCATAGATCATTTTTTTTCTATGACTATCCAGCTTGATCCTGTAGAATTCATGAAGACTTTTCCCAATATCCATACATTAACAGATCTTTTTTTAGATTGTATAATCTATTTTTGTTTCTCTGTTTATTTTTTGAGCCAGTCCTGAGGCTTAAACTCAGAGCTTGGGCACTGTCTCTGAGCTTTTGTGCTCAAGACTAATGCTGTATCACTGCTCTGCTTCTGGATTTTTGGTGGTTAGAAATAGGAGTCTCAAGGACTTTGCTGCTCAGACTAAATTTAAACTGCAGTCCTCACATCTCAGCCTCCTCACTAGCTAGGATTACAATCATGAAGCACTACTACCTGGCTTGTCTTTGTGCTTTTTTAAACTAGTTTATATTAGTTTTTTTACTAGTTTATATTAGTTACATAGGGATATTTTGTTATATTTCTACATGTTTACTATATATTCCAATCAGTCTCACCTTTTATCTCCCTCCCTCCTCAAGGATGAATGAGTTAAAAGTATTGGAGAGGGAAAGATCAAACACATCCATGTTGTCAAGAGAGCAAAAAAATAATTAAGAAAAAATGTTCAATAGAGTCAAATGCTGATAAAAGTACAGTTGGGCAGAGGATGTTTTCATCCTAAAGATGTTTGAGTCTGCCTTTATAAAGTAACAGGCTTAAAAAATTATTTTTGTGATAGTACTAGGGCTTGAACTCAGCCTCACACTCTAGCTTGACTTTTTTACTCATTGTATCACTTGAGCTACACCTCTGCTTCTAGCTTTTTGCTGGTTAATTGGAGATAAAAGTCTTGAGGAACTGGGTGTCAGTGGCTCATGCCTATAATATAATATAGCTGCACAGAAATCTAAAGATCAGGATTCAAAGCCAGCACAGGCATAAAAGTCCCAGAGAGACTCTTATCTCTAATTAACCACTCAAAACTTGGAAGTGGTCCTGTGGCTCAAATTGGTAGAGTGCTAGCCTTGAGCAAAAGAGCTCAGGGACAGTGCTCAGGCCCTGACTTCGAACCCCACAACTGACCAAAAAATTGACTTGAGAATTTGGATTCTGCTCTGGCTAGCTTCAAAGCTCAATCCTTAGATCTCAGCCACTTGAAAAGCTAGGATTATAGGCATGAGTCACTGGCACATGGCTAAAAACTTGGATTTTTTTTAAATTAATGAACTTTCAGCAGGTGCTGGTTACTTATGCTTATCATCCTAGCTACATAGGAGGCTGAGCTCTTATATCAGTTCCAAGCCAGCCCAGGCAGACAAATCTGAGACTCTTCATTTTTAGTTAACTAGCAGAAAGCCAAAAGTAGAGGTGTGGTTTAAGTGGTAGAGGCACCAGTCTTGAGCAAAAAAGCCAAGTGAGAGTGTGAGGCCCTGAGTCAAGCCCTAGTTCTGGCACACAAAGATAAAAGTAAAAAAAAAATTGTTTTAATAATTAAAAAAAATTTTTTAGAACTTCCTTTTTTTTGTTCTTTTTGAAAGCTTGAGCAGATAGTTGTTTGTATCTTTTTCTGTTCAAGATCCCATCCAAGATACCACGTTACATTTAGTTGTCAAGTCTCTCTTTAGGCTTAACTATGACTGTTTCTCAGACGTCATTTTTGATGACCTTGATGGTTTTGAAGACTACTGATCAAATATATTGTAGGTTACTCCTACATTAGGCTTGTCTGATGTTTTCCCCATGTTTATTGAGGCAGATTATAGATTCTGGTAAGAAAGGCCACAAAGGTTTTAAAAAGCCTATATTAGCAGCATCACTAGTTGGTGTGCCAGATCATCTCAAAAAGCTTTGGGACCTGTTGTATAATAGTTATAAAACTGTGAGTGGTCTCAACTCCTTTATGGCTGTAGTCACAGGTCACTTAATGGTGGGGAAAAGTTCTGATGAGTGTGTCCTTAAGCAACTTCCTTGTGAGGACAACACAGAGCACTCACACAAACCATGATGGTGTCCGCTTTATACTAAGCTGTGTGGGCACATTGTGAACAGCATGACTATATTGGCAAGTACAGATTTTCTTTTTCTGTGGCAAGATACTCTAGGTTTCTTTTTAAAAGTGTATGTATGTATTGGTGTTGGTGGCTCACGCCTATAATTGTAGTTACTCAGGAGGTTGAGGTATATAGTTAAAAGGCTGCGGAAAAGGAAAAATCCGCAACTCAAATTAACTAGCAAAAATGTTGAGCTGGAGGCATGGCTCAAGTGATAGAGTACCATGAGGGGAAAAAAAAGCTGAGGAAGAACACAGAGTCCTGAGTTCACCCCCAGTACCAGGGGAAAAAAAAAATATATATATATGCATGTAACTCAACCCATTATAAAAACTCAACTGTATATGATGTTTCTTTCTCTGAACTCTTCTGACTTAAAAAGCTTGTACGAGAAACCTAAACATGAAACAGGAACGCATTCTGATCACCAAAAAATGACTTCCACCAGGCGCCAGTGGTTCCCTCCTGTAATCCTACCTACTCAGGAGGCTGAGATCTGGGCATATTAGTTCAAAGCCAGCTGATGAAGGAAAGTCCATAAGACTCCATTCTCCAATCAACTACCAAAAAATCTGGAAGTAGCTCAAATGGTAGAGTACTAACTTTGAGCAAAAAAATCTCCAGGACTGGTGCACATGCATGCACGCTTGCACACACACACACACACACACACACACACACACAAGCATACAAAGATTTCTTACATAGCATCAAGTTAATTATCTAGGGTTTCCAAGGGCATCTTCTGGGCCTCATTGCTCACACCCAAGTTCTCAAACAGTGTAAATTATGAAGTAAAAATCTTAGCAATATATTAAGTTATAAAGATATAGTGCCTAGTTATTTAAATCTATGTCCTTTTTTGCTGTATTAAAATATCTAAGAAAAAGAATTTCAAAAAGAAGTTGAGTAGAGCTCAGCCTTCAAAACAAAAACATCTAGGTCTTTTGTAGACTTGTTTTTTTTTTTCTCAGTTTAAGAATTTGGGGGTCTGGGAAGGTGGCTCAGTGGTAGAGTGCTTGCCTTGCATGTATGAGGCCATTGGTTTAATTCCTCAGCACCACATAAGCAGAAAAGGCTGGAAGTGGTACTATGGCTCAGGTGGTAGAGTGCTAGCCTTGAGCTAAAGAGCTGAGGGACAGCGCCCAGGCCTAGAGTTTAGGCCCCACAACCACAACCACAACAACAAAACAGAATTTGGGCTGAGGGCATGTGGTCAACTGGTAAAGTGCCAGTTTAACAAGTACCGGCCCAGAGTTCACATTCTTGTACTGCTACGATATATATATATATATATTGACAAGGGAATTAGCTCTATAAAAGCCTTGAAAGGCTGGGAAGGTGGCTTAGTGGTAAAGCGCTTGCCTTGCATGCATGAGGCACTGGGTTCGATTCCTCAGCACCACATAAGCAGAAAAACAAAAAAGCCGAAGTGGCGCTGTGGCTCAAGTGGTAGAGTGCTAACTTGTGGTGAAGAGCTGAGGGACAGTGCCCAGGCCCACGACCAGACCCCCAAAAAAGCCTTGAAATTTGTAATTATTTGCACAATCTTTGTTACAGGTTCTTCTTGCAAAACGGAAACTGGATGGGAAATTTTATGCTGTCAAAGTATTACAGAAAAAGATAGTTCTCAATAGAAAAGAGGTAATATTAAATAGTTACTGTTTCTACTAACCCCCTTTTTAATTAACAGATTGTTTTCTGGTGTATAATACAAGTTGGTCTTTCCCATTTTTTCTAGCAAAAGCATATTATGGCAGAACGTAACGTGCTCTTGAAAAATGTGAAACATCCATTTTTGGTTGGATTGCACTATTCTTTCCAAACAACTGAAAAGCTTTATTTTGTTCTGGATTTTGTTAATGGAGGGGAGGTGAGTTTTATAATTGATTTCCTAATATTGATAATAGTTAGAATAGCTTGAAATTATAAAGGTTTTCTTACAAGCTTTAAAGTGACAGCACATTGCTAGCAGATTTGTGTTATATAAATGCTCCAGGAACCCAGTACAATGTACAGGTGGGGAAATGTAACACTGTTCCTTAGGCATGGTGTAGTTGACAAGATTTACAAAAGAACCTTGATATGAAGCTACAGACTTCATTGATAGGTTTGTTAGCAAGCTGTACACAGCTTGTACACAGAATGATATAACTGAAATATTAGAATAAAACATGATTTGCAATTTAGATAATGTTTCAACAAGCACATATAAATCCTGTTCAAGTGTGTTATTTTCTAAAATACACAACCTTAATCAATGAAATGATTCCTAATTGATTCCTGTGGTAAAGTCAGGTGGGAAATGATTCAAATTAGTTATTCACTGTATGTTTTAGCATCAAAGACTTTAAATCTTCTTAGAACAAAGAATTTTGTTTAAAAGAAAATGAATTTTTAGAAAAGAAAAACAGAGTCCCATCTTTGTTATTGTTGTTAGTTGCAGGGCTTCAACTTAGGGCCTGGGTATTGTACCTGAGCTCTTTTGCTCAAGGCTAGCACTCTACCACTTTGAACCTGCACTACAGGTTTTCAAGTGTTAATTGGAGTTAAGAATCTTAGGAGGACTTTTTTTGCCTGGGCTGACTTTGAACTGTGATTCTCAGATCTCAGCCCCCTGAGTAGCTAGGTTTTCAGCCGTGAGCCACCAGCACCCAACAGAGTCCCATCTTTTGTTTGAGTCAAATCTATTAATAATAATCTCTAAAACACAGATCTAGAAGAATATTGAAATACACTCTGGGTAGTAGTGTTCTATATTATAATAATTACAATAATAGCTAATGTGTGCCAAGTATTATATATGTGCCAAGCATTCTAGTTCTTTTTAATATTTTATCTTCACAACACTGGTACTGTAAAAGACAAACCCAGGCTTGTAGAAGTTATGTAGTTAAATATTGAGTCAAGGATTGAATTCCAGCATCAGGCAGTCTAGTTACAGGTTCTACAGCTGCTCTACTCCTCAACTTTTAAATCCTCCTAATTTGTCTGATCCTTTACTGTATCTTTTAAAATTATTTTAACTATTAGATACTGTCATAGCTTTATAAAGGAATCACCTATCCCCTAATCTCAGAGAGTAGAAAAGAAAAAAGAAAATTTCAATGTTACTGTGGTACCCATAACTGTGACATAAAAGAACTAGGAGGAAGACCAGTTTCTGCACATCTGACAGATGATCAAAAATGCCTAGATATTTTATATCAATCTTAAAAAAAACATCTATTGGCTGGGTGCTTATAATCCTAGTTACTCAGGAGGCTGAGATCCGAGGATCAGGGTTCAAAGCCAGGCTGGGCAGAAAAGTTCCTGTGAGACTCTTATCTCCAATTAACTACGCAAAAACCAGAAGTGGAGCTATGACTTAAGTGGTAGAGGGCTAGCCTTGAACACAAAGAGGCTCAAGGACAGTGCTGAAGCCCTGAGTTTAAGCCCCACAACTGACCAAAAAAAGGTAAAAGTAAAAAAAAAAAAAGAAAAGAAAAAAAGCATCCATTGAAATGTCTTAAGTCCATGTCAGATGTCTGTTTAAGACTTAGCATGGTGGGAAGAGGGTAGAAAAGAGGCCGACTATAGAGTGAAAAGGTATGAAGAATTCATATATGTGTAGGTGTATGCAAATGAAATGTAAAATCTATATGTATCATAATGAAACCCACCCAATGCTGTTTGAAAAATTAGGGAATAGAGAAATGGGAATATGATGGGAGGGGTAAATTTGTTCAAAGTATATTGTGTGCTTGCGTGGAAACTGAACAATGAAACCCCCTCATATTACAAGTATATGTTAACTTAAAATATTAATAATTTTTAAATGACTTTATGTAGAGGCAAGTTTTTGAGGTATCTTGATTCAAGAATGTAGATGCTCTTCCATTGTTCCTACCTTGGAGGTTATTTTATGTGGGTCTGAATGCTAACAGATAATAAATTATTGAGAGCCTGCACTTCACAGTTAGTTTGCATACATAATCTCAGTTAATCATCATAACTTTTTGAGATAGTTATTCTTGTAACCCATTTTTGTCCCTCCCCTCTGTAATCCATTTTATAGAGGTTTAGATTGGTTAACTTTCTTTGTCTTACTGTCCTAGTGTAAGGCTCCATTTCACATAGATAATCCATCTGCAAAGCTCTGTTCAGAAACACATGTAAATATTCAAAGACCTTGATGTCTTTGAAATGTAGGTATGAGACATCTACCTGCAAATGAGATCTTACTGTAATCTTCCTTGGTTACCTCGTGCTGTTTTAGGACTGCTTCTGAGCCCTTTTTGTTCTGAGCAGCAAAGAAGAAAAGAGGCAGGCTTGTCATCTGAAAGATACACTTGGCTAAGATAATGAGAGAATGAACTATAATAGAATGTGGTAGTATGTGTAAAAGGTGTTGAGTATAGCAGTTGGTAGACAAGGAATAAAGATAAGGAAAAAGAATGAAGGCAGAAAGCAGGAGTGTGATTTCATTCCTTATTCCTGTCATTTTTTTCTCTGATATTCATACTTACATTTTAACCGTGACATGTAATACTTACATTTTTAGCTTTTTGCCTGGGCTTTCCAGGACCACAGTCCTTGTATTTATATTTCCCATGTAACTGATATGACAGACATATGCCATTGTCCCTTGTTTCTCATTGGTTGAAATGAGGGTCTCACAAACTTTTTGTCCAAGCAAGACTCAAATTTCAGTCTTTCTATGCTCACCTTTCTGAGTAACTGGGATGACAGAATTGAGCGACAGATGTGACAAGGATGTCACACTTTTACCTGGCCATCCTTGGACTATAATCCTCCCTCTCTGCCTCCCAAGTTGCTGGGACAGACATGTGCTACCACACCCATGTTTCCCCCATGCACACCCAGCTCTCCCCTCCTCCCACATAATTCTTCTATCTCTACTTCCTGAATAGCTGAAATAACAGGAATGAGCCACCACACCCAGCCCTGTAATGCTTTTTGACTTACTAAACAATTTTTGTTAGCTATTTATGATTATTACATTCATTTTAGATTGTTTATTGTAGTGGCACTGGGGTTGTATGTAGTAGGTTGGAAAAATGTATATGGGAGGTCAGCATTATAGTCATGTAGGTCATAGCTGATAAAAATCAGTGGTAGAGATAAAAATGACAAAAAAGATTTTGAGAAATAATTAGTAGACAAAGCAGAATATGTTCTTTGTGGGATATAGGGAGTAAAGGCAAAAAAGCAGTTCAGGTGAATTTCAATCCAGTTCCCTCAGGATATATTGCAACTGATCTTTGCCACAATTAAAAAAGAATCTTTGATTCAGATTAAATAAGTAAATTCTTAGTATTCAGAGTTTCCAAAAATAATCTCAAACAAATTATTTCTGTAGATTAGATTTGTCCTGCTAGTCACTAGTATTTGTTTTTATGAAAAAGCAGTCCAGAAAGTCCCAGGACGTGACATTATTAAGATTGTCAGTCTTTCTTGATAATCTTTTCAAGAATAGTTGGAACTCCACCACATTAAGGGACTGAGAATCTTTGGACATAACTTTATGAGAGTAAACAAAGATTGATGGAGAATCAATATTGGATGAGAGGCATGGATGGGAAGGTCATAGCTCTATGCTTTATTGAATTTTTGTCTCATATTCAACATATCGAAACAATTTTTACTTTTGTATTTGCAGAATATTTTTGTTTAACACTGTGTGAATGATCCTAACCCCTCCCCCAATTTTGTAGCTGTTTTTTCACTTACAAAGAGAACGGTCCTTTCCTGAACACAGAGCAAGGTTTTATGCTGCTGAAATTGCCAGTGCACTGGGTTACTTGCACTCCATCAAAATAGTGTACAGGTAGGTTGCTTAAATATTACATGTAAATATATCTTTTTAAAATTTCATTTCAAGCAATAGTCAGCATTTTTTCTTCTTTTTAATTTCACAGAGACTTGAAACCAGAAAATATTCTTTTAGATTCAATGGTAAGTAGTCTTTTTAAAATCTACTGGGTTTCATTTATTTTGTTGTTGCTGTGCATGATGGAAAAAAGTCTTAAAGGTTCCATATTTCATGACTGCATTTCTGTCACCTTGTTGAAATGACAAGACTGTCAGTTTCCTGTTTGATGCAGTACTGTAGTGATAAAAACTGTCCACATTGTGGGAAGCTGAGTAGGGTGATATGGGACTCTGTACTATTTTTGCAGTTTCCCAGGTGTCTATAATTCCAATTTTTTTCAAATTTCTTTAGAAAATGGTTTGTATCCAAGCATTGTCTTATCTAACTGTGATTGTATTTGTCAGGGACATGTTGTCTTAACAGATTTTGGGCTTTGTAAAGAAGGAATTGCTATTTCAGATACCACAACAACCTTCTGTGGAACACCAGAGGTAAGAAATACGTCTTATCATGCAAATAGAAAACAGACCCTCTCTGGGTATGAATACTAGTGGGCGTGGGGAGGTTAAATAGAGAAAGTGAATATGGTTGAAATACTTGACACATGTGTGTAAAAAGGGAGAGTGAAACTTATTTAGGTTGGTTTGGGGAGAGGAATGAGGGAAAGTGAAATAGAGCGAGTCTGATCAAGACATGCTATATGTGTATATGGACATGTCAAAATGAAACCCTTTGCACAATTAATTGATACTAACCAAAATTGTGGGCAGGAGAAATATATCTTGTCCTTGACATAATTATGAAATACAAATATGAACTATTACATATATAAAATTAAAATAGGAGCCAGGCACCTGTGGCTCATACTTGTAATCCTAGCTACTCAGGTGGCAGAGATCTGAGGATCACAGTTCAAAGCCAGTCCAGGCAGGAAAGACTGAGACTCTGACCTCCAGTAAGCCACCAGAAAACTGGAAGTGGCACTGTGGCTCAATTGGTAGAGTGCTAGCCTTGATCTGAAGAGCTGAGGGACAGTGCCCAGACCCAGAGTTCAGGCCCCATGACTAACAAAAAAAAATAAAAATAAGAAAAGTAGAACAAAACTTGTAATTTCAGCTTTCAGCCAACTAAAAATATTTGATAGTCTTCATAGACTATTTATTACTGTTTCTCATAAGACTGTTTTAAACAGGAAAGATAAGTTATGCTTATTTCTTTTAATGTCTAAGGCAGAGTTTACTATAAGTTCTTCAAGAATTTTATTATTGTGATAATCCTTTAAATCACTTTTCATGAAAGTGTCCTAAAATCAATTGTGCTGATGGCTGCACGACACTGTGATATGCTAATAGATATAGAACTATACACTTTAAAAGGGTGAATTATATGGCATGTGAATTTCTTAATAAAGCTGTCTTTTTAAATGAGCTAAAGCAAATATGGCAAAAATATTAAAATTGCCTACAATTGTGGCAATTTGATTTCTGATACACATTTCTATTTTTTCTATATGGTTGGGTCTACTTTAATAATTATTGAAAGAAATAAAGCTGTGTATGTGAAAATCATAAATCAGAATTTATTAGGCAAGAGATCTTATTCCCTAGTCACATTAGTGAGGAGAAAATGTGTATGAATATATGTATGCATGTATGTATGTATTTAACTCAAGAACTTATACTTGGTAACCAGGCACTCTACCACTGGAGCCCTTTTCCAGCCCCATTGTGCACTGGTTATTTTTGAGATAGGGTCTTGTTGTATGCCTCCCATGGCCTGATCTGAGATCCTACTGTTGGAGAAGACAGGCATACTCTTCCTCTCATAACCATTGGTTGAGATGGAGCCTTGTGAATTATGATTCTTTTATAGCTTCCTCCCAAGTAGCCAGGATTACAGGATTGAGCCCCATGCCCAGTTTTTTTTTAATTTTTACATTAATAATTGTAATTTATTTCAAATTTGTATTTTCTGTACACATATGGAAATGTATTACAATGAAATATGTTAACTAATAATTGCAAGATTTTTCTAAAAGTTTATTCTCACTTTACACACAAATGCAGTTCATTTCATACTATCCTCATTTTGTTATTCTAGGTGCTATGTAACATTTCATCATGACTTTGAAGTAATTGTAAATGTAATGTTGAAAATGTAACTTGTATTTAATCCCTAGCAACATAAAAAAGGAAGTAAAGAGAAAATGTCATTAAATTAAAAGTATTATAGTAATAATCATTTACCTTAAAATGTACTTTTTTCTCTTTTCTCCCTCTCTAAGCTAGACCCAGCTCTTGTCTCTATTTGTAACCCTTCTATTTTTGTTTGTTGTGAAGTAACATTTCTTGTGGATGTACAGTGATTTCATAGTTAACAAAATCTATCTTAAATCCTATAATTTTTAGAAAAACATAAGTGGACTGGGAAGGTAGTTCAGTGGTAGAGTGCTTGCCTCGCATGCATGAGGTCCTATGTTCAATTCCTCAGCACCACATAAACAGAAAAAACTGGAAGTAGTGCTGTGATCACAAAACAAACAAAAAAAACCAACTTATGTTTCTTTTCTTTGTTTTTTTGTTTGTTTGTTTGTTTTTGTCTTTCTTGGGGCTTGAACTCTGGAGCCTGGGCGCTGTTCCTCAGCTCTTCAGTTCAAGGCTAGCACAGTACCACTTCTGGCTTTTTCTGCTTATGTGGTGCTGAGGAATTGAACCCAGGGCTTCATGCATACAAGGCAAGCACTCTACCACGAGCCACCTTCCCAGCCCCAATGATCAAAAATGATTAAACCCATTTTATTTTTGTTACCATTTTTGGATCACATGAAAGCATCATAGAGAATTATTTCCTTATATGCATTTGATATAGGAAGAAGTCACATTTATATTAAAATATAAAATTCAGACTTTTCATTGTGTCTTAGTGAATTTGTATTTTTTTTTGTGGGGTCCGGTTGTGGGGCCTGAACTCTGGGCCTGGGCGCTGTCCCTCAGCTCTTCAGCTCAAGGCTAGTGCTCTACCACTTGAACCACAGCATCACTTCCGGCTTTTTTCTTTTTTGCTTATGTGGTGCTGAGGAATCAAACCCAGGGCCTCAGGCATGCAAGGCAAGCACTCTACCACTGAGCCACCTTCAGTCCATGAATTTGTAAATTTTTTATATTAAGATGTAACAATTTGTACAAGTTTACAAAGTACTTGATAATTGTTATTGTAATTCTTGGATATGAATGCAATTTAGTCTTTTTTAACTGAAAAGAAAAATATTGCCATAGTAAGAATTTTATCTTACCTAGGTGTGGCTTTAGCTACTTAGAAGGCTGAGATCTGAAGATCATGGTTCAAAGCCAACCCATGCCAGAAGAGACTCTTACAATTAAAGACCAAAAACAATAAAATTAAACAAAAAACAAACAGAAGTGGAGGTATAGCTTGAGTGGTAGAGCTAACCTAGAACAAAAGGTCAGAGACAGCAGCCAAACTCTTGAGTTCAAGACCTCTGCACCCTCCCCCCACAAAAAATAATAATTCTGTGTTAGCTGGGCATAGTGATGCACAACTCTAATCCAAGTACTTTAATGGCTGAGGCAGATATTTTTTGAGTTCAAGACAAGCCTAGGCTACATAGTAAGGACTCTGCAGCACACAAAAAAAAAACTATTTAAAAAAAATTTTTAAAAATATTTTTAATCTGGGCATGGTGGTGCCAGGCTAGAACAGGAGGACAGCTTTGGCTCAAAGCTAGCCTGGACATATAGTGAGACCCTCCTTCAAAAACTAAAAAAAGAATTCTTTTTGCAAGGGGAAATTATTACAAATAGTAACCAGATGCATTTATTAAATACACTAACTTGGCCGGATGCTGGTGACTTACACCTGTAATCCCAGCTACTCAGGCTGGGATCTGAGGATGATGGTTCAAAGCCAGTCTGGGCAGACAGTCCATCGGACTGATATCTCCAAATAATTATCAAAACCCAAAAGTGGAGCTGTGGCTCAAAGTGATAGAGCACTAGCTTTGAGTACAAAGCTCAGGGAGAGGGCCTGAGTTCAAGTCCTAAGATCGGCATAAAAATAAACTAATCTGATGAAAGACTTTCCCCCAGAATACTTACTTTATTCAGCTTTATGGACCCTCCATTTGCTGTGTGTGTGTATAGGTGTATGTATATGTATGTGTGTATGTAAACTGCATCCATGTCTGAAGAGCCTGAGTATATGAAGTGCTCCATTGACACTGCTTAAGAACCACTGCTATAGAGCAAGAAGACACAACCCATGTTTTTAGTGTAATGATACCCAAAATTGGTTAAATTTCTTAATTATTCCTAAATTTTGTCTTGATTTTTACTGAATTATTGTACTGTTTCCACTCCTTTCAACAGTATCTTGCACCTGAAGTAATCAGAAAACAGCCCTATGACAACACTGTAGATTGGTGGTGCCTTGGTGCTGTTCTGTATGAAATGCTGTATGGATTGGTAGGTATTTCTGTTCTGAGATCATTATTCCAATATATTGTTGACAATAAGGAAATCAGTAGTCTCTTTTAAGAATTTCAAAGACAACCAGGTAACACTAATAGAACAGTAATAGCCTTGTTAAATGAATCCAAAACCACATTAGGAAAAATACACAAAAATAAAAATTTTGCTAACACTAATGCTAAATAAGACAAGTAAGCTGAGGCCTGTGGTAATACTTCTTCCTTTCACCTTTCCCTTCTTCTCCCCCCCCCATCTTTCTTTCTCCCTTTGCCCCTCCTTCCTTCACTTTTTCTCCGAAAATGATCTCTCACTTTTACCACAGCAAAGTTTAATTTTAGTACATTACTTTCATATAGATATTTTGCTTAGCAGTACTGGAGTTTGAACTAGAGGACTTCATTTGCAAGGAAGGCATTCTACCACTTGAGCCACACATCCAGCTGTTTTTGTTTTAGTTCTTGTATTAATAGGGTCTCATACTTTTTGTGTGGAGCTAGCCTAGGACCATGATCCTCCTAACTTAAATGTCCTATGTAGTTAGAATTACAAATATTAACCACTCCCCAGCTTGTTTGTTGAGGTGAGAGCTCATATTTCTGCTTGGGCTGGCCTTAACAGTTTAACTGTGATCCTCCTGATCTCAGCTCATGAGTAGCTGAGATTACCAGCACGTACCATCACAACAGCTGGGTAATTTTGATAGATTCTTAGAAAAACTATCTCTGTCTCTTCTTTGCCTTTGAGTATGACAGGCTTGTCCAAAGCTTTGTTTCTAGCACTACTAGTGACTTAAAATGTTAGATAACTGCCAGGTGCCAGTGGCTCACACCTATAATCCTAGCTACTCAAGAGGCTGAGATCTGAGGATCTCAGTTCAATGCCAGCTGGGGCAGGGAAGTCCGTGAGATTCTTATCTCCAATAAGCCACCAGAAAACACAAAGTAGCACTGTGGCTAAAGTGATAGAGTGCTAGCCTTGAGCTGAAGAGCTGAGGGATAACAACCGGGCCTGGAGTTTAAGCCCCACAACTGACCAGCGAGAGAGACAGAGAGGGAGAGAGAGAGAGAGACAGAGACAGAGAGAGAGAGTCTCACGGACTTTCCTGTCCAGACTGTCTTTGAACCAGGATTGTCAGATCTCTGCATCCTGAGTAGCTAGATTTATAGACGTAAGACACCGGCACCCAGCTTACCTTAGACTCTTTTGGTACTGTTTGTCATCTTTTTTTTTTCTATTGTCTGAGGCTGTGACTGGGATACTTTATGTTCATTGGCAAGCACCCTGCAGTCTGAATCAGGCCTCCAGCTGTGTATTTGTCATCTAGATATTTTACAGTCCTTTATAGTTCTTTAGAGGTTCTTAAATATAGAAAAAGTGTGTATGTTAAAAGTTAAGACACATTTTTCTTTCCAATACAAAAAAAAAGGAAAAGCAGCAGTCCTATAAAACTTTCTGAATTTTAAAAATTATCCTTTACTTTAAAATGTGGAGCCCAGCATCAGTGCTCACCCTGTAATCCTAGCTACTCACACACTGAGATCTGAGGACCACAGTTCAAAGCCAGCCCAAGCATAAAAGTACATGAGACTGGAAGTGGAGGTGTGGCTCAAGTAGTAGAGCACCAGGTGTTTTTTTCTCCTATTTTTAAAATTTTTATTGTAAAGGTCATGTCCAGAGGAGTTTTATAAGTCAAGTAATGAGTGTATTTCTTTTCTCTTTTATTTTTGGCTGGTCATGGGGCTTGAATTCACAGCCTAGGTGGTGTCTCTTATCTTTTTCACTCAAGGCTAACACTCTACCACTTTGAACCACTGCTCTACTTCCTGTTTTCTGGTGGTTAATTGGAGATAAATCTCATGGACTTTACTATACAGGCTGGCTTTGAGTCTCCATTACCATCCTCAGATCTCAGCCTCCTAAGTAGCTAGGATTATAGACATGAGCCACTGGCATCTGGCCATGAGTCCATTTCTTTTTAGACATGTCACCCCCTCCTTCACTGAGCACCAGTTTTGAACTAAAGAGCTTAGCAGGAGCATGGTGCCTTGAGTTCAAGCCGTAGTACCAGCACACACACACACATACACACAAACTTTGACTTATGTAACTGTAACCTTTCTGTATATCATCTTTACAATAAGAATTGTAAAAGAAAATTGGACCAGATGAGTAATGAATGTTCGTGTTGAGGCTGTATCTTAATTCTTCAGCGTATGCTCATAATGCTGTCATTGTCAGAAGTAGTCTCTATCCCCTAGAAATCTCTGTGTAGTGACTTTATTCCTAATAATGAGGAAATTTTTAATGATGATCTGCCTTGAATCTCCTCTTCGAATGATTCTATCATAATGCCTATGACAAAACTGGTGCTTTTCTCTAAAACTTGCTTTTTAAAGTTATTTGCAGCCCTCTGCAAGATGCTATGGAACAAGTTGACCTTGTGAGCATCTGTGGAGGTCTGTAGTGCGCTAGGTTGTAAAGTCCCTGTATCGGGAGACCACAATGCCCCTGTCCACATGTGCCAAGTCCGTGCTTCGCTGCAGCTGTCTAGACATAAATAGTCCCTCACAATCAGACTGAGGTCCAACTCTTTTAAAACCATTTGTGCACTTACCATTAAATTTCCTTAGTTTGCTTTCTCTTTTCCAGCCTCCTTTTTATTGCCGAGATGTTGCTGAAATGTATGATAATATCCTTCACAAGCCTCTGAGTTTGAGGCCAGGAGTGAGCCTCACAGCCTGGTCCATCCTGGAAGAACTCCTAGAAAAAGACAGGCAAAATCGACTTGGCGCCAAAGAAGACTTTGTATGTAACGTGTTTCACAGTCTCAGCTATGTTTAAGCTTACTTAAAATTGGCAAACAAGTCCTTATTTTATGTGGCGTTTAACAGAAGAGCTGTTAAGGAGTAACACAATCGGAAGAGAAGCACACTGGTCCCCACAGTTTTCACTGGTGTTCCCATAAGAACTGTATGGCATTTTAAATATATGGCATCTTAAACACTTGAGCTTACATTTTTCATTTGATCTTCTCTTTGTACTCACATTCATCTTTCTTACCCTTTTGTTTATCTCACATTTGATTTTCATTCCAAACAATTTATTCTCCTTTCCCCACCCCTTTAAAAATGTTATATGGTATAATTTTTAGCTGTTTAAATACTTTGCAGTTGCTAAGATTGAACCCCTAGTTCCTTGTACTCTACCACTTAAACTATGTCCTAAAGTCCTTTTGTGTTGAGACAGTCCTCCTGCTATCTTTTTCTGGGCTATCCTGGAACTCTCAATCTTCTTCCTTCCTCCTCCCAGAGTAGTTGTAATTACAAGTATACATCATACCCCATTAAATCTGTTCATTATGTAGCCCAGACTAACCTGAAACTTGCTGAATAACTCAGGCTGACCTTGAGCTCATTCTACTCTTGCTTCAGCTTCCCAGAGTGCTAGGATTTCAGGCATGTGCCACCATAGACAGAAATTTAATGTTTTATTGCTAAATAATGCCAGCATATCCATTAACTTATAACACAAGAGACTAACCAAATGGTAAGCTTTTGGGGTTTAGGGATACATAAACCTTTAAATTATTGTTGTTACCAAGGATTTTTAAGTGCTTCCTGTCTGCAGGAGATAATACTTTTTGCCTTAAACTAGTATTAAATCACCTTTTGCTTGAGAATCTGGTGACACTTCTTTGAGATGATTATGAAATCTGTAGTTTGTTTCAAATCAGGGTAAAACTAGTGTGGTTACCAGTATTGCATTAGTTAATATGTCAGTGAATTCACAAATTGTTGAGGAGCATACATTTTTTAATTCCTTTTTTAAAAACCCTTGGAGAGCCGAGCACCAGTGGCTCACGCCTGTAATCCTAGCTACTCAGGAGGCTGAGATCTGAGGATCACAGTTCAAAGCCAGCCAGGGCAGGAAAGTCCCTTTAGACTCTTATCTCCAATAAAACCACTCAGAAAACTGGAAGTGGCCCAGGGACTCAAGTGGTAGAGTGCTAGCCTTGAGCTGAAGAGCTGAGGGACCGGACTCAAGAAAAAAAAAAAAAAAAAAAAAAAAAAAACCCTTGGAGATGGATTTCAATCTTGGACTTGAACTCTGAGTTCAAGACTTTTCTGCTCCTATTTTTTATGTTGTTGGTTTTTTAAATTCCTCCCACTATCTGGTTCACTGGGTAGTTTTGTCAGATTGTTTCCCTCAGTCTTGCTAATATTACACCTCCTTGTCTTTTGATCCCTTGGTTGAATTCACTGTCAGAAATTGCAGTCCTGGATGCATGCAGCTGTCATGCGTCCTAGCTTCTGTGAGGTGCCACGGGAGTAACACAACAGGGCGCACTGGGAGAGGGAGCATCAGAGTCCCAGCCTCCGCTGCACTTGACCACTCTTTGCTGTTACCCCTGTGTTTCTCCATTCAGCTCAGACTCTCCTACTCTGTGCTATTTCAGAGCTCCTCTCTACACTTCCAAATTCCTGAGTTTTACCTTCTGTTTTTATAAGATTTAATTAACATGGGTGCTCAGCTTTTTTCATCATTGGTAATGACTCCTTACTCCCTTTCCTGAAAATCAGATCTTAAAGATTCCACAGTTGATTCTTATTATTTCCAAAGACATATAAGATCGCCAGAGCTTTTGATGAGAAAAGTTACATTAATCACAGTACCGAGTGAGTACTGCTCCAATGGAAAACTAACAACTCAGGCACTTTAGATTACCTGTATTTCTAAGAGAAATTTTGGCCTGAAAGTGTAGCTCAGAAGCAGAGGACGTGGTGAGCATGCGTAAGACTTGGCTCACTCTCCAGTACCATCCACACACAAAAGATAAGTAAATATATGTTTTTTTAGGCTTTTGAAATATTTAATTTCCCTTCTTTTGTAACAGATGATCTTGTGTCTGTTTTATAGGGAAAATAGAACCATCAGACTGAATCCAGCCCAACTCCATGCTGTCTCTAGACTTAGTATTTGCACACTTAACACTACCATTTAGGCTTCTTCTTTTTCTTTTTTTTTTTTTTTGCAGTACTGGTGTTTGAGCCACACCTTCATCCCTTTTTGTTTTGGTTTATTTTTCAGGCAGGATATTGAACTTTTGCCCTGGGCCATCTTCAAGGCATGAACCTCTTACCTCTACATCCCACATGGCTGGTATTATAGACTTGTACTACCATGCCCTGCTTTAGACTTTTGAGATTACTCATTCACATGCTCAGGAAGTGAAATCCTGCTATTAAAAATATCACTGTTCATCTGGTTATTTTGGTTAAAAATCTGACAGATATTCCTAATTTCTTTCTTCTTCCATTTTTGACAGTACTGTCCTGTTGCATGTGCCACCTAAATCTTTTTTCATATTAATATTTTTTTTTTTGGTCCAGTCGTGGGCCTGAACTCTGGGCCTGGGCACTGTCCCTCAGCTCTTCAGCTCAAGGCTAGCGCTCTATCACTTGAGCCACAGAGCCACTTACGGCTTTTTTCTTTTTGCTTATGTGGTGCTGAGGAATCGAACCCAGGGCCTCGAGCATGCAAGGCAAGCGCTCTACCACTGAGCCACCTTCCCAGCCCTTCATATTAATATTCTATATACAATTGAAGTCAGCCCAGGCTGACAACCCCAGTTGTAATCTTCCCACCTCACCTCAGTGCTGGGATTACAGATGTGTACCACCATACTGGCCCTGACTCTCATTTTCTAGACCAAATTTTCCATTTCAGGGCCTTTCTTTTCTTCATAGAACCATCTCCTTTTATTATTTTTTTTCTTAGTGCTGGCCCTGAGGCTTGAACTCAATGCCTAAGCACTGTCACTGAGCTTTTTGCTCAAGGCTAGCACTCTTATCACTTGAGCCACAGTTCCAATTCTGGCTTTATAGTGGGTAATTGGAGGTAAGAATCTCATAGACATTCCTGCACAAGCTAGGTTTTTTTGTTTGTTTGTTTGTTTGTTGGTCGTGGGGCTTGAACTCTAGGCCTGGGCGCTGTCCCTGCACTCTTCAGCTCTAGGCAAGCTCTAGGCAAGAGCTCTTGCGCTCTTGCTCTACCGCTTGAGACACAGCAACACTTCCGGTGTTCTAGTGGTTTATTGAAGATAAGAGTCTCATGGACTTTCCTACCCATGCTGGCTTTGAACCATGATCCTCAGATCTCAGCCTCCTGAGTAGCTAGGATTACAGGCGTGTACCACAGGTGCCTGGCCCAGGCTGGTTTTGGACCACAGTCATCAGAACTCAGCATTCTGAGTAACTAGGATTACAGATGTGAGCCACAAGCGCTCAGCCTTTCTTTATCATGTTGTCTAGCTAGTTCTTACATAACTTTCATACCTCTAGTCAGACATTTAAAATTTTTTATTGTTATTATAAAGGATGTACAAAGGAGTACAGTTACATAAGTCAGGTAATGAGTATATTTCTTTTTGGACAGTGCCACCCTTCCCTCACACTCTCCCAGTTTCAGACATCATTTTTTTTAAGAAGCCTTTTTTTAAAAAGGCAGACTTGTATCCAAACTCTGCTATAACTTACTTTGTACATGCCCATAGCACCTTATAAGAAAACATCTAGAATCAGTACTGTGTCTTTTGTGATAGTATCCTCCCAGAGTGGTGTATATCACTTTAATTTACTTCTGTATCAATGTCTAGAGCTCTCTGCCAGCTTCCTTGTATTTTGTCCTCAGGTAAGAATTCTTTGTCCATATACTTTATTCTGTATTTTTATTTCTATATTTTTAGTAACTATTGATAGTTTCCTTTGTATACAATTTGTATTACAATTTGTATATGGCTATAATACATAATATTCTCAAATGAGCTCTCAGCTTACAACTGTTAATACTCTTATTTGGTATGTTTCTTCTACAAATGAGAAAATGTAAGCTCAGTCATGTCACATAATGTGATGAAAAGAAACATGTCGGTCTTTAAAACACCAAGTTATTTAGGACAGACAATCCATTTTACATGAGGAAACTAGTTTATGTTATTTTGAATAGCTGTCCTTCAAAGGTCTGTTCTGATGGTCTCATTATTTCCTACATACATGATGTAAACATTTACATAAAAGAATTACTGAGGGCTGGGAAGGTGGCTCAGTGGTAGAGCGCTTGCCTTGCATGCATGAGGCCCTGGGTTCCATTCCTCAGCACCACATAAGTAAAACGAAAAAAGCAGAAGTGGTGCTGTGGCTCAAGTGGTAGAGCGCTAGCCTTGAGCTGAAGAGCTGAGGGACAGCGCCCAGGCCCAGAGTTCAGGCCCCACGACTGCACCCAAAAAAAAAAAAAAAGAATTATTGAGGGGCAAAATTGTAATGGTTTTGACTCCCAAAATTCTTCTATGATTAGTATATTCATCACTATTTAAAAAAAATTTTTTTTGCTGTTCTAGCTGGAAATTCAGAATCATCCTTTTTTTGAGTCACTCAGCTGGACTGACCTTGTACAAAAGAAGATTCCACCACCATTTAATCCTAATGTAGTAAGTATATACTCAAATCTTTCTAGAAGAGCAAAACCTAGAAAGGTCTCAAAACCTAACCTTAAGGAAATGGCTTCAGTACCTGTTTGTGAAGTCTTCACTCAGGTTGTGAAGTACAACTAATAAACGTCAGGATGGTCTGAAGCAGAGTAGTGAGTGGGAGAGCATTGCCTAGACGCTCAAGGCCCTGGTTTCTATTCCCAGCAGTGAAAAAAAAACTGAAATAAAAATTTCAAGTGCTGGGTGTTAGTGGCTGATGCCTGTAATCCTAGCTACTCAGGAAGCTGAAATCTGATTGAGGCTCAAAGCCAGCCAAAGCAAGAAAGTCCATGAAACTCTTTATCACCAATAAACTATCAAAAAGCTAGAAGTAGAGCTATGGTTCAGTGGTAGAGTTAGCCTTGAGCAAAAGAAGCTCAAGTGCCCCGGTCCTGAGTTTAATCCCCAGGAAGGGCTCACAAAACAAAAACAAAATTGAGAAATTGTTAATGATCATTGGGGCAATAACAGTAACTACAGATAGTATCCTTTGAATAGACATACTCATTTTGTATTTGGGCATAGTATGTAATTTACTCCTCAAATAGATTATCAACTTAACCATTAACATTGTTACTAGAACATTTGCTTTAAAGGAAATTAAGTTTAGACATATCATATAATGAAAAATAACAAATCCAAAGATGGAAATTTATATGTGATTCCAAAGCCATTATTCCTATGTTTCTTATGCTTTATATTTCCTTTCTTTTTTTTTGGGGGGGGGGACCTCATGCATGCAAGGCAAGCGCTCTACTACTGAGCCACCTTCCCAGCCCCATTCCTTTCTTATTTATATTAATTGTAACAAATATGAGCAGAAGACTTAGACAATCTTAAAAGTGTTAAATGAATATATGAAAAAGTTAAGCCAGGTACCAGTGACTCATGTCTGTAATCCTAGGTACTCAGGAGGCTGTGATCTGAGAACTGGGATTCAAAGCCAGCCATGAGAAGAAAAGTCCATGAGACTCTTCTCTCCAGTTAACCACCAAAAAGTCAGAAATAGACCTGTGGCTCAAATGGTAGAGCACTAGCCTTGAGCAAAAATAGCTTAGGGATAGTGCCCAGGCTCTGAGTTCAAGCCCCACGATGATCACACATACATATACACATAGGAAAATTTATGTTGCTGAAAAATTTTTTTAATATTTTTTTAAGTTAGAACAGGGAGAGGAAATTACTTTCTCTTATTCAGGAAAGCAATATTATTTAGTCTACTTAAGTTTCACTAAAGGTTAGTTTCTGTATATAGCTCCTAGCTCATACTAATAATAGGTGTGATATTTATACCTATACATATAATAGTATTTGTAGACTGACTTATTTATGGTAGTCCAGAAGTGATCACTTGAAAAAATATTCACTCTTTTGGATATAATTTCTGTTTTAATTTCTAGAGGCTAGCCTACTTTACCTGAAATCTGAATTGGATTTCAGATCTTTTTTTTTTTAATTTGGAATACTGTGTCAGCATGCACACGATAGATGGTCACGTGGACAAAATTAAAGTCTAGACTCAAAGTTCCATTATGTCTCATAAAGCCTAATTTACACAGTCTGAAGGTAACTTTATATTAACATTTCAAAACATCTGAGTTTTGGCTGTGGCCCATCACATGAAGGTTAGCTGTGGGATTTTTCCACTTGTGTCATCGTTTTGGAAAACAAATAGTAACAGATGCTGGTGGGGATGTGGCCAGAAGGGAATGCTACTACACTGTTGGTGGGAATGTAAACTTGTTCAGCCACTCTGGAAAGCACTATGGCGGTTCCTCAAGACTCCACATAGAGCTTTCCTATGACCCAGCACTCCTACTCCTGAGCATTTACCCAAGTGAACACAAACAAGGCCACATTAAAGCTACCAGTACATTGGGGCTGGGAAGGTGGCTCAGTGGTAGAGCGCTTGCCTTGCATGCCTGAGGCCCTGGGTTCCATTCCTCAGCACCACATAAGCAAAAAGAAAAAAGCTGGAAGTGGCGCTGTGGCTCAAGTGGTAGAGCGCTAGCCTTGAGCTGAAGAGCTGAGGGACAGCACCCAGGCCCAGAGTTCAAGCCTCACGACCGGACCCAAAAAAAAAAAAAAAAAGCTACCAGTACAACTATATTCATTGCAGCGATATTTGCCATAGCTAAGATAAGGAATCAACCCAAATGCCCCTCAGTAGATGAATGGATCGAGAAAATGTGGTATATATGCACAACAAAATTCTATGCCTCCTTCAGAAAGAATGACATTGCCCCATTCGTAAGGAAATGGAAAGACTCCGGCAGGTTTTTATGGAAGCTAAAGGTAAAAGATGAGCCAGGCACTGGTAGCTCACATCTGTAATCCTAGCTACTCAGGAGGCTGAGATCCGAGAATCGGGGGTTGAAGCCAGCCTGGCAAAGAAAAGTCCATGAGACCCTTATCTCCAATTAATTATAGAAAAAGCTGGAAATGGGACTGTGGCTCAAGTGGGAGAGCACTAGCCTTGAGCAAAAGGTGCTCAGGGACAGTACCTAGGCAGAGTTCAAGCCCCAGGACTGGCAAAAAAAAAAAAAAGCCAGGTACCAGTAACTCACACCTATATAGAATCCTAGCTATTCAGAGGGCTAAGACATGAAGATCAAAGCTAGGACAGGAAAGTCCATAAGACTCTTATCTCCAGTCAACCACCAAAGAGCCAGAAGTGGAGCTATGACACAAGTGGTAGAGCACCGGCATTGAATGGGAAAGTTAAGGGACAGATCAGACCAGAGTTCAAGTCTGTCTTAGTACTGGTGCATGTGTGTGCACATGCACATGCACACACATATAACAGTAAAATACTACTGTGAAAGCCTACTAGATCTTTATTTTTGCATGTTAGAGGTGGTAAGCTGTGGTAGGTAGAGACAAGATAAGTTACAGTCTCAAATTCAAAGTAGCATAGGTGAGGACTCTGCTTTTCTCCTAAGACTCTCTACTCTTACCTCTCCCCAACCAACAACAAGAACCTTAACTGTTAGGATGGATAATGTTACCTAAATACTAACCAATCAGGAAAGAGTAAGGTCTGGCAAAAGGAGACTGCCACATGGTTCAGACAAGAAAGAGTTTGTTGTAGGGAAAGCAAACTGCCAGTCTGCATGAAACAGGAAAATGAAGGTAGAAAGTATTTAGAAGCTTGGAAAAGAATATGTGACGTTAGAAGGAGGATTTAACAAAAAACTAAATTAATGAAAGAAAATCTGCAATGATTAATTCTATGTTCTTGATGTTTTAGGCTGGACCAGATGATATCAGGAACTTTGACACAGTATTTACGGAGGAAACTGTTCCATATTCTGTATGTGTGTCTTCTGACTATTCTATAGTGAATGCCAGTGTCCTGGAGGCAGATGATGCATTCCTTGGTTTCTCTTATGCTCCTCCTTCAGAGGACTTATTTTTGTGAACAGTCAGCCACCCAGAAACTGTTAAAAAATACAAATCTGCAGATGGGAGTGAGACGCCTCTGTTTGTGTGAATATATTCAAATATGTTCAACAGTGCCTCATTTTTACATGTAGTGTTGAAAATGATGAAAATGTATTTTCTGCTGTATGCAAGACAATAAGGCATCTCAAGTAGCTGTTTTGAATTAGAATTTATATTCTTGTTTATTAAGCTTATTTTTAAACAAAGTTTAAAAGCTATTCTTAACATTAACCTATTTTTAAAGAAAATGTTTTGCTATTGACTGTTTTCCCCCCTGCAGTTTACACTAACACACCCAAGATTGACTTTTTTTTTAGCAATCTACAATTAATACATTTGTAACTCTACTATGACTTGTATGATATCAGCACTATGCAATGGGCACATGGTAGTTTTAAGAGGATACCATATCTGTTCATAGTAAATCACTGTTGGAAATAATTAGGTCTTGGTAGAATTTAAATGTAAGAGCATAATTAATAGGCTGGCTATTACTTAACATAAAATAAGCATTCATTTCTCAGATAATATAAGAAGTAACAAAAGGAAATCAGTTTTGAAATGCCACTTCAAATTGTATATCTTCTAGAAGAAAAGAAAATTTTTAATGCTTAGAAATTTTAAGAATTCTCAAAGATCTGAAGAGAAATAAAGTACTGCTAGAATTTTTTAAGTTAGTGCAAAAATTGAATGTCTCTGTCATTTGTGTATACAACAAATATATTCTATTTACATTCTTTTTGGTCTCTTAAATGTTTAGTACACTGTTATGTAGGTTAGATCTTGATATTTTCTTTTGCAAATAGCTGTTTTGAAACTGTCTTCTAATTTTTAAAAAATGGAGCATTCCAGATATTTTCTTAATTGGCAATTAAAAAGTAAAATAAGAAATCTGGGTAAATGTAAATGTGTGTAATTTTACAACACTATAACAGAAGTTAGAACAAGTTAGAAGATGTATATTGAATATCATTTCCTTATTTTGGGTAGTACTGGAGATCAAACCAAGGCCTCATCTGTGCTAAGCAAGTTTTCTGTTGCCCCCTATATTTTTGAATGTCTTAGAAAAAGTAAAGGAAACTGACCTTAAAATCATAACATACAGTTTATAGCTACCAAAAAAAATTAAGATTGCTGCATTTGGAATTCTAATTCTTAAAGCAGCTGTTTTTCAAGTCATGTAGGAAACAGTACTATGAGATTATAGTAACCCAGTTTAGAAGCTCTAAGAAAAAACTTCCTCTGTAGTTTTTTTTGGAGAAAGAAATCACAAAAGTATTCCTCATCATTACCATTTGGCTTAACAATGTACAGAAGAATGACCAAGCAGCCAGTGTTCATGTCTTTAATCCTCACTATTCAGGAGGCTGAGATCTGATTATTGCAGTTCAAATCCTGCCCGGCTAGAAAGTCTATGGGACTGTTGTGTCCAATTAATTACCAAAACAAAAAACACTAGCTGAAGTGGTAAAATGCTAGCCTTCAAGCCCCAGGACCAATATAAAAGAAATCGTTCAGAAGAATGAATTTAGTTTCAATAAATATTTATATCCAATACACTGAATCTTCCTTTTGGAGATAAGATATTAATGTCTACATTGTAAATATTTGGATTGTTTGGCACTACTGTAAGTTCTGCTTTTACATAAGACTTTTTGTTTATTATAAAGCAAAATAAAAATTGTAGTTTCTTGTATGACTTTTGTACTGAGATATTCTTTAATTAAACTGCCAAGAATTAAAGTGAAATATTGTATATTTTTAAGAACAAATTTAAAATAGAATTGTATGTTTCTCAAATTTCAAGAAATACTACATATATAATAATAAAATTAGCAGAAAATTTAATGATCAATATCTAATGCCTATAATGCCTGTCATTATTTGAAATTGAAGTTAGTAGTGGTTCCAGCAGTCATTGCAAAATGATTTATATGTATGAAGGGAGAAGATGTATAACATCTTAATATTTGGAAAAACATAGGTTTCTAGGTTATCATATCATGTAATATTCAAGCAGTAAAAATTCTTCCAAGTTTACTTTCTCTCATGTCTTTTAGTAAAATATATGCCCTTTCTATAGAACTATTTGTAGCAATTACCAAAATAAACTCAAAATTCTAAATGAAGAGTCAGTACTCTACACCTGGAAGATAGCTCTGTTTTTGTTTTTGCTTTGTTTTGCTTTTTGAGATAAAGTCTACAGACTTCAAACTCATGATTTCCTATCTCAGTCTGGAATTACAGGCATGAACCACCCTACATGGCTTATTAGCTCTGTTTTTGAAGAGGGATTTTTCTGCAGCTTGCCTTTGGTTTTTCCAGATTATTCCACTTCTAAGGAAGTAAAGTTTGTTGTAAAGGGCATTTTCTTCATGGATGGAGCCTTCTTGCTTGTGTAGTAGAGGGGTTAACCATAAGTTCTCTTATCTAATCTCATTCACTTCCCCAAAGCTCCCCACTATGTACTATCACCCTGCAGACTTTGTGAGGACACAGATACCAAGAGCATAGCATTGTGCAGCCCTAACGTATACAAAAGCAAGTTTCAAGTAGCTTGAGAACCTTAAAATGATAGGCCATGTTTTGTATATTACATGACAGTAACAGAGTAGTTGGCAAGTACATAATCTATCCTGAGGATTCATATAAACAAAATCTTTGCTGTTTTTCTTCTTTACTTAATATTAAGAGCAATTGCTCTTAGCTTCCTGACAGCACTCTACTTAGAGATTCATTTATGTCATATTTCGGTATTTTGCCAGTATGACAGTCTTTTAAACATATTCTTTAGTGGCTAAAAAGACCCCTACACAAAATATTTATCAATTATTTCTTTAAATTTATGTTCATTTTGACATAGATGATGAACTAAGAAAGATATTAGCTATCTTAAAATGTGTGGAGAACAAACACTATAACACAAAGAATAAAAAAGTCAAATTATATGAAAAGGATTGGGATGGGGGGAGGGGGGAGGCTGGGAAGGGATGGGAAGGGTAAACAAAGGAGGAGGCTGCAATGCTTGGTAAGAAATGTACGCATTATCCTGCCCATGCAATTG
>NW_012267406.1:1018046-1032358 GCF_000151885.1 Dipodomys ordii
TCCGGCGAGGCCCCGCTCCGGCGAGGCCCCGCTCCGGCGAGGCCCTCGGAGCTGCAGGGGCTCACACCAGCTGTGCCTGTTCCCCTCCCCTGGCTTCTTTTGGTGCCCATCCTGGGGCTTGAACTCAGGGCCTGGCCCCTGTCCCTGAGCTTTTGTACTCAAGGCTAGTTAGTGCTCGATCACTGTAACCACAGTTTCTGGCTTTCTTGGGGCTAATTGGAGATGAAAGGCTCATAGGCTTTTCTGGCCAGGCTGACTTCGAACTGTGAGGCTCAGCTCTCAGCCTCCTGAGTATCTAGGATTACAGGTGTGAGCTTCCTTGTACATATACACATACTCTCATTTATACATATATGTATATATACATGCATGCATATACATACATGCAGGTATACGTATAAGTGTGTGCATATGTACATATCTGTGTGTATACATGCATGTATATTATACATGTATATGCTCATATAAGTACCATACATGTATATACCATATATTAGGGATCCCATGACCATGTAGGCAAGCACTGTATCACTATTCTCCATCCCCAGTCCTTCCCTTTTGGGTTAGGATCTCCCACTGGGTAGCTCAGGCTGGCCTGGAACTTGCATGTAGAGTAGCTCAGGCTAGGTTCTAACTGGTGATCTTTGTGCCTCAGCTTCAGAGTGCTGGGATTACCTGATGCATGGCACTAACCTACGCTCCCAAACATTTGGACTCTCTCTCTTCCCCATATTGTATAGACTGGTCACTAAGACTGGTTAAAATTCTAGAATTCATCTTTTCTGTTCTGATGCACTAGACTGGTCCATCCATATCTTAGGGATATTGCAATAGCTAACAGAACTGATAATCAACTTTCATTGTTTCAAGCCATTTTTTCACACCAACAATAGGAAGGAGTTGATATTCAAAATAAAAATCTGACCCTCAGCCTGGCACCTGACATCTGTAAATCTTTTTTTTTTATTATTGTGAAAATACTGTACAGAGGAGTTACAATTACATGGGTCATCTGTAAATTTTATCTACTCAAAACCAGGGCAGGAAAGTCTATGAGATTCTTACCTCCAGTTAACCATTTAAAAAGCCAAAGTAGAGCTGTGCTTCAAGTGGTAGAGCACTAGCCTTGAGCAAAAAGCTTAGAGACAGCACCCAGGTTCATAGTTCAAGGCTTAGGAATAGCACCAAAAAAAGGGGGCAAAATATGACCCTACAGAAAATTCTGTGATTTATAAAACGTTGTAGTAGTTACTGGTGGTGTAGCTTAAGTAAAGCACCAACCATGAGCTGGAAAGCCAAGCAAGAGCACAATACTTTCTAGTCTTCTCTTTATATAATCATGATGGACTTCAAAACCTTGAACAATGAAGCAGGAAAGCGATGTCCTGGACATTCAATCACCTAATGTATCTTCATTCATTCTCTACAAATAAAGATTCTGGACCTACAAAGAGAACAGTATCATCCAATATTATTTCAGCGAGCAATTTCTTTTAGTACCTAGCCTATGAAGACATATGAGGATCCAATTCTTTTGATCTTGTAGAGGATCTCATAACTGATTACAGTGTTATTTAAGAGTTGGATAAGCTGGACACTGGTGGCTCACACCTGTAATCCTAGTTACTTAGGAGGCTGAGATCTGAGGATCATGGTTCAAAGTGAGCTTGGGGAGGCAAGTTCATGAGACTCATCTCCAATAAACCACTAGAGAACCAGAAGTGGCACTGTGGCTCAAGTGGTACAGTGCTCGCCTTGAGCTGAAGAATACAGGGACAGTGCCCAAGACCAGAGTTCAAGCCCCACGACTGGCAAAAAAAAAAAAAAAGTTGGATAAGTAGCTCATACTTAGCATATGTGTGATAGAGTTCAAAACCAAGTTCTTTCTGTAGGTATTTTGAGAATTAGAAAGTTGCCTGGCTTTATTTTGTTCTCAGTTTGAGTTTGTAGTTTTATTAGAGTTCTCCAAAATAAAATGTATTTCTATTTCACTTCTAGATTTCCTCATCCTGCAAGTTCACCACTTCTAATCTTTACCAGCATCTGTGGGTTAATCCAGTTGTAATAGAAAAGAATTATAACTAGGAGAAAAATGTCGAATCTAAAAATGAAAGAAGCAGCCCTTATCTATCTTGACAGAAGTGGAGGCCTCCAAAAGTTTATAGACGACTGCAAGTACTACAATGGTATGTTCGGCAAATGTGACTTTGTTAAAAAGCTGGGACTGAAGCCTCGTGGCAGAGTGCTTGCCCAGCATGCATGAAGCCCTGCGATCAATTCCTCAGTACCACATACACAGAAAAAGCTGGAAATGGTGCTGTGGCTCAAGGGTAGAGTGCTAGTCTTGAGCAAAAGAAACTCAGGGACACCGAGCAAGCCCTAAATTCAAGCCCCAAGATTGGCAACAAAACAAAACAAACAGAAACAAAAAAAAACACTTTCAAATATTTGTCTACATATAACTAAAGTGAATTTTACATTTGTGTGTTTTTATAGATTCAAAACAAAGTTATGCTGTCTATCGATTCAATATTTTGATAAATCCCTCTGATGTTGTTGAATTGGATGCTGAACTTGGAAATCACATTTTACACCATCCTTTAAAAGCTGCACAAGTTTTTCAATCAGTAAGTTAAAGAAAGAAATAATTTTATTCCATGTGGAATTTTTGGTAACTTGTTTATTTGAAATCACAGGTCTGTTTTATTGCTATTAAGACTCTCTCATTAATTGGACAATTGCAGACTGAAACTCAAGTAAGTTTTAATTCACTATTTTTTGTTGTTGCTTTGTTTTTGTGTTTTTGTGCTGGTCCTGGGGCTTGGACTCAGGGGCCTGGCCCCTGAGCTTTTTTGCTCAAGGCTGGTGCACTACACTTCCTGTTTTTTGCTGGTTAATTAGAGATAGAGTCTCATGGATTTTACTGCCCAGACTGGCTTCCCACTATGATCCTCAGATGTCAGCCTCCTGAGTAGCTAGGATTTCAGATGTGGGCCACTGGCATCTGACAGTTTTAACTAACTTTACTAAAGAAAATGTAGCTGAAAACTTTCATAATTACTTGTAAATTAATATTTTCTATTCATAGTTTTATTTGCTAAAAAGACACTACATTTTCCCAAGTTCTAGAGAATGTTTTGTGTTAGATTTTTGTTACAAAACTGTGACAAAATGTCTGATATAAATAACTTAAAGGGAGGAATTATTTGATGTGGGTTCATAGATTCCAATCCATCCTGGTAGGGAGAGTTTGGCAGTGCAGCGCCCGTAACATGATGATAGTTAGGATGGAGAGCGGGTAGGGAGATAGAAAAGAAGAGAATACTTCACTGCTGTAATCTCTGTTTCTCCCCATTAGTCTATCTGGGCCCTCAGCTTATAGGATGAAACTAGTCACATTTAGGGCAGGTCTTCCCTAATAGTTAATCTTCTCTTCAAATACACTCACATATACATCCAGAGTTGAGTGTTACTAATCTCCTAGATAGTCTCATTCCACTCAAGTAGACAATAAAGATTAGCTGTCACAAGTACTTTACATGTGTATCTTTATTTCCCATGTTTTCACTTGACGATTAGACATTTTTATAGTAAAATTCTTCAAACATACCCAAAAATAAAGTTATAAGTATGGTGCACCTCAGTATACTTGCTACTCAAACTCAATGTAGCATATGTGCATCATCTATTTTTATTTTAAATATTTTGAAGCCAATCTTATTCTATTACTTTAGTGTTACTTTAGTATAATCTTCTAAAATTGTAGATTTTATTATATAACTACAGTGCCCCTTTACAAAAGTAACAATAATTCCTTGGTTTCATCTAATATTGTCCACATTTACATTTGCCCAATTTGTTTCAAAAATACTTTTCAAGGCCTATATGGCAGTTCATGCCTGCAATCTCAGATTTGAGGGAGGCATAAATTTGGAAAATTGAGTTGAGGTCAGTCCAGGCAAAAAGTTAGCAACACCTCTCTCAGCAAATCTGCTGGGCTGGGCATATTGGTGAATATCTGTACCCCCAGCTATGGGATTCTTTACCTACTGGAAGTATAAGCAGGTGGATCATTATCCAAGACTGGCCTCCAAGCAGAAAGTGCAAGGCTATCTGAAAAATAACTACAGTGTATGGCCCAAATGGTAGAGCACTTTCCCAGCAAGGGGGAGGCCCTCATCTTAAACTCCAATATCACTATTATCAAACAAAACAAAATAAAACAAAACTGTCTCTCAGTTAGTTTGTTCAATTCAGTATAAAAATAAGAGCCACACCTTATAACTAGTCCTCATATCTCCTTATGTTTCTTTCAATATAGAGCCATTCACTTTCCCTCTTAATACCATTGACTTGTTGATGAGACTAGTTCATTATCCTATAAATGTTTACATAATCTAGATTTTTCTGATTGCATCTTTATGATACTACTTAAATTATTCCTCTTTATTCCATAGATCTAAAATAAGGGTAGGTTCTAGAAACTTAAATTCCAATTCAACTCATCTTAACAAGAATACATCAGAACTAGTGACATTTACCCCATATTGCTTTCTGTCAGGAGGATAATCATGTTATCTTAATTAGTCATGTTACAATTAAGTAGTGGGTTCAGGTGATACTGTTCTGACCCCTCTATTGTACAATTGTCTCTCAGCTTTCATCTAACTTTCCCCAGAACCTGTTAATTCATTAGGAGTTGGAAAATTATGATTTTCCTAATTTTACCATCTGTTGTGAATTTATTAGCCAGAATTTCTCTGTAAATTTTCTGGGTTGGGCATATAGCTCAGCAGTAGAGGTCTTCTGAGCATGTACAAAGACTTGGATTCAAAATTAAGAAAATTAAAATCTTAAATTCTTACATTTTAATTGAAAATATATTAAACTCATTGTTTTTCCTTAAAATGCACAAAAATTAAATATGTTTTCTCTCATCAACTATTTTGTTACTCTGAAATATAGTTTTCCAGGAAATTGTAAAGGATACCAGATAAATGTTTTATTCTCTTTTTTTGGTCAGTCTTGGGGCTTGAACTCTGGGCCTAGCTGCTGTCCCTCAGCTCTTCAGCTCAAGGAGAGCACTCTACCACTTGAGCCACAGTGCCACTTCCAGTTTTCTGGTGGTTAATTGGAGATAAGAGTTTCATGGACTTTTCTGCCGGGGCTGGCTTTGAACCACGATCCTCAGATCTTAGCCTCCTGAGTAGCTAGGATTACAGGCGTGGCACCCAGAGTAAAGTTTTGTAAAGTTTTCATTGATAGCTTGCAATGACTATTTTTTTAAATATGAGGAACTCATCAACTTTTTAGTATGTCTGATTTTTTTCTTCATTTTTGACTTTCTGAGGGGAAAAAAAAAATCTCACTATGTAGCCCAGGTTGGCCCAAGGTACTTCGAAAGCCTCCTGCCTCAACTTCCCCCAAGTGTTGGGCTTACACGTGTGAGCTTCCATTGTTTTGTTTCTGAGACATTTTAATGAAACTCTCTCATTCATTTTGATGCATATATTATCAGACTGTTGATCTTTGAAGAGAGCATATCCCTTCAAGTTTGCTTTTATGTCCTTTTGATACATACCATTCATTTTTTATAGTTATCTTAGTTTCTGCCATAAGAAAATGCCCCAAGTCCATCTGGAATATTTTTCATCCAAGAGTTATACCAGTCATTTCTTATTGGGAGCCCAAGTGAGAAATGACATTTAGAGGTAAAAATTTGGGCACTATTCACTATTGTTATTGTTTAGTGAATGTGGCCAAGCTATGTGTATTTTATATATTAGCTCATTGTGATGCTTTCAGTTAAAATGTTAGCTTGTAAGATCTTTACTTGTTTAATTTTGAGTCTTTTTTCTTTGGCTGGGGGTATGGGTCAGTGGTAAAGGGCAAATGTGAGGTCCTGGGTTCAAATCCTAGTATTGCTAACAATGACTTCTAATCATTACTTGATTTACTCTACAGTGAACTTCTGTATCATAATGAAAGTCAAATTGTATTTGCAATTTTTATTAATACTATTTTATGTTCTTACCAGATTAATATAGTGCTGAAATTAACACATTTACCTCCTCTGCCAAGTTATGGTCTTGATCTTTGTGAGTTTCCACTTGATTATACATCTCAGAGATTTTATATGATGCAAGGAATTGTGATTGCAATGACAACTGTAACCAAGTATTCACAAGGTGCAAGATTTCTTTGTTCGGATGAAGCATGTCCTCTTTCAAAGGGTAAATATTAAAATGTAAAATCAAAACATCTGGTAATATGTTGTTTAATTTAAAATCATGCTTACAGTTATTAATTACTTCAAATTGTAATGAATGGAAATTTGATTGTCTTCTAAAGTTTATAACTTGCATGATTTTGAAATGCATTTTTCCCTCCACCCCGCAGTTTAACAAGTACTCTTATCTTGTTAAAATATGGCTCTTTTCATACATTGTTTCATGTTGTCCTTGTCTACTTAAGGTACTGTATTAATTCTTTGCCTTAAGCAGCTCAATCCTTTTGGGGGGGAAGGGGAGTTGAGGGAGAAGGGAAGTCCCTGGGGCACTGACCCTGAACTTTTGTGCTTAAGGCTAGGGCTCTACTAGTTGATCCACAGTTCCACTTTTGGTTCTTTGGGTATTTAATTGGAGGTAACAGTCTCACAGATTTCCCTGCCCAGGCTGGTTTGAAACTGAGATTCATTCTCATATCTCAGCCTCCTGAGTAGCTAGGATTATACATGTCAGCCACCAGTGCCTGGTGTCAGTCTACTTTTTAAGACATCATTTTAATTTATTGACCCACCTCAATGACTTGAATGTCATACTTCTCTTCTGTCTGTATACTCTCCAAATAATGCTACATATTGCAATCATCTGTTTCTCATTGCTACATATAAAAATTGTGTGTTAAAATAACCATATTACCAATGCTTTATTATGTACCTAGAAGAACCACCCATATTCCCAGCACTTGAGAGGGCAAGGTAGGAGAGTTTGAGGTCAGGCTGGGCTGCATAGAGAGATCCTATCTCAAACAAATAAATAAATAAAGCCATATAGTAAACATTAGTTGATTTTCTCTGAACCTAAGTGCAAAATTGAATTAAGCATGCTTTGAATTAGTACTAAATTACTGAAAATAGCCAAATTTGAAAGCATTTTTTTCTTTCAGGATTTCAGTATATAAGAGTACACATGCCTGGTGCTACAGAATCATCAACAGTAAGAAATGACTTTTTGTGTAATCTTTGTTCATCTTCACTTCAAGAAGACAGAAAATTTAGAGTACTTGGTGGTAAAAATGCATTTACATTTTGGAATTACAATTTTCAAAATAGTGTTTTATATTTTAATGTGAAAAGCAAAATTGTATATATGTTCTAATAATTAATTTTTCTTTCTTGTCTGAAGATAAACAGATAGTTGAAATAATTACCACTAAAGTTCTTCATGCTTTTCAAGGATATATTAAAAACCAGCCATTTAGGTTTCAATCTCTTACAATTTTTCTGAGAGGTATGTAGAATTGAAGCAAATTGCTATAAAATATGGAATTGACTTATTCATGCTTTTAAACTATAAATATTACAAGTTGTCATATTCTTAGGTTGCTATATCCTAGAGTCATAGTCATTTTATGGCTATATCCTATATGCATGTATCTTATGTTAATATTGGAGGGTTTTTAAAAAAAAAGTCTTTGTTATTTTCTTTGATGGCACTAGAGTTTGAACTCAGAGCCTCACACTAGCTTTGGTTATTTATCAATAGGGTCTCACTTTTTCTAAGGGCCAGTCTCAGACCTTGATCTTCCTACTTAAGTTTCTTGCATAGCTGGGTTTATAGGAGTGACAACCACACCTAGCTTGTTTGTTAAGATATAGAGTCTTAGATTAGCTAATTATTAGCTAATTCGATAGCTAATTTGCCTAGAGTTGTCTTGAATCAGAATCCTCTGTCTCTGCTTCATGAATACTGAGATTACAGATATACACCACCATGCCTAGCTAATATCAAGATTATAGTTTTGCAATAAAAGCATGGTGAGAGTAAAGATTGGCTTTTGGGCGGGGGGGGGGGGGGGGGGGGGAGGAGTCCAGGCATGGGCTTGAACTCTGGGCCTGGGCGCTGTCCTTCAGCTCAAGGCTAGAGCTCTACCACTTGAGCCACAATGCCACTTCCAGCTTTTTTTTTCTGCTTATGTGGTGCTGAGGAATCGAACCCACGGCCTTATGCATGCAAGGCAAGCGCTCTACCACTGAGCCACCCTTCCCAGCCCCTAAGACTGGCTTTTTTGCTGCACATAGTAAAACCTCAGTATTTTTAAAAATAATTGAATTAACATTCATATATGATTAACTATGGAGAATTGCATGGATAAGTACTCATGAAGCAAAAGTGGAGCTGTAGTTCAAGAGATAGAATCCAGCCATGTGTGCAAAAGCTGAGTAAGAGCTCAAGGCCCTGAGCTCAAGCACACACACACACACACACACATACACACACACACACCATAAATAGTCTACCATGTAGGAAGAAATAACTCAGAGTAACAATCACTCAGGGAACAAATGAATCTTTATCAAGAAGCCAGTGCTGTGAAAACAGGGGCTCTTTTCCTCTGGAGCAAAATTAAAGAAACTTAGAAAGAAAGATACTGGATGTAAATCATGGTTAGGAAATACAAGAGTTAGGAAAGTTAGGACAGGATGAATCAGGCATTTACACTTAGAAATAGTAACTAAGCCAGGTACTGGTGGCTCATGCCTGTAATCCTAGCTGCTCAGGAGGCTAAGATCTGAGGATCATGGTTCAAAGCCAATCTGGGCAGGAAAGTCTGTGAGACTCTTATCTCCAATTAACCACCAGAAAACCCAAAATGGCGCTGTGGCTTAAGTGATAGAGCGTTCTCCTCGAGCTGAGGGACAGCACCGAGGCCCAGAGTTCAAGTTCCATGATTGACAAGAAAGAAAGATCGAAAAGAGAAAAAGGAAAAGGAAATAGTAACTAATTTGTATATAGCAATGTCTATGTACCAGGCATTCTTGCATATTATTTAGTCACAGCAACCCTAACATAGGTTCTATTAACACATTCTTAAAATGTATCTCTCACTTTACAATGTAGAAACTGAGGCACACAGTGGTTAAATACCTTGTCCAAGGTCACATATAACTGGAAGTTGGCTCAAGTGGTAGAGAGCAAAGTCACACAGCTAGTAAGCTGTACAGACAAGACTCAGGCAATCAGCCTCAAAGTCTGTGTTTTCAATTTATATCTATATCACACTCAATATCAAAATATAAGTTGCTGCTGGATGCCAGTGGCTCACACCTCTAATCCTAGCTACTCAGGAGGCGGAGATCTGAGGATCACAGTTCAAAGCCAGACCAGTCAGGAAAAGTCCATGAATCTCTCTTTTTTTTTTTTTGGTCTGGTTGTGAGGCCTGAACTCTGGACATGGGAGCTATCCCTCAGCTCTTCAGCTCAAGGCTAGCGCTCTACCACTTGAGCCACAGCACCACTTTCGGCTTTTTTCTTATATGGTGCTGAGGATGGAACCCAGGGCCTCAGGCATGCAAGGCAAGCTCTCTACCACTGAGCCACCTTCCCAGCCCCCCATGAGTCTCTTATCTCCAATAAACCACCAGAAAACTGGAAGTGGTGCTATGGCTCAAGTGGTAGAGTGCTTGCCTTGAGCTGAAGCGCTGAGGGACAGCGCCCAGGCCTAGAGTTCAAGCCCCCATAACTGACAAAAAACAAGAACAAAAACAGCATATATATATGTGGCTATCCAGCTTGCGTTTTGGTTTTGATTTTGTTCAGGTCCTGGGGCTTGTTATAACTCAGGGCCTGGGTTCTGTCCCTGAGCTTTTCTGCTCAAGATTAGTACTCTACCACTTGAGACACAACTCCACTTCTGGATTTTGGGGAGAGTAGTTAAGTAGATGGAGTCTTGCAAACTTGTCTGCTGGGGCTGGCCTCAAATCTACAATCCTTGGATCTCAACCTCCTGAGTAGCTAGGGTTACAGGCGTGAACCGCCAGTGCCCTGTTCCAGCTTCCATTTTAGTACAAAACTTTTCTCCAAATAAACTCTTCTGAAGAACTCAAATGTTTATAATCCCAAAGGTAGGATGATTGCCAGTTTAAGGGCATCCTGAATTACAGAGCAAGACCTTATCAGAAAGAAATTATTTAAATTTAAATTATTTAAAATTAAATGACTAGATGCAGAGCTTTTGGATTGATAGTAAAAGAGTTACCTAGTCTTCCCAGTATCCTTATTTTCCTCTTGATTAAGGACTAGGAACTATGAACTTATTTTCCTATGAACTAAGGACACATCAACCAAGGTCTAAGATTACAGGAAACAGTTGAAAAACTATTCATGATAGTCTCTTTTAATTTTCTTCCTGTAATTAATTTTCCATCCTTTATTTAATTTATTTTTATTTAATTTTATTTTTGTTAGTGTTTCTGTTTGTTTCTATACTTTATCAATTGTGGAGCATAGTTCTCTACTTTCATGTCTACAGGATACACCAGAATACTTTTTATAGTTGAAGTATGAGGGAGGGAAAGAGAGAGAGGATTATCTATCTATCTATCTATCTATCTATCCAGAGAGAGGGAAGGAGTCATTGATCTACATGTAGAGAAGTTAATCTTTGCTTCTCCTTATAAAACTTTTTTTTCTGTTAAGACTAACCAACATAGCCCAGTGTCGGTGGCTCATGCCTGTAATCCTAGCTACTCAGGAGACTGAGATCTGAGGATTGCGGTTCAAAGCCAGCCAAGGCAGGAAAGTCTGTGAGATACTTATCTCCAGTAAACAACCAGAAAACCAGAAGTGGCTCTTTGGCTCAAGTGATAGAGTGCTAGCCTTCATCCGAAGTGCTGAGTGACAGTGCCTAGGCCCGGAGTTCAAGCCCCATGACTAAAAAAAAAAAAGACCAACCAACTTTTGATTTTGGAATGGAGACTCATATTTTTTATTGTGTTTTTTAAAAATCAACTTTGAACTCATCCAAAATTTTGCCCACGCTGGAGGTGTGAGAGAAGAATCTAGACTCTTGTAAAAGGGTAGACCTTGGAGGCAAGTGGAACTACATATAGATATCACTTCTCCACTTACTAGTTATTTAGTTCTTAGTCACTTTCCTTCAAAGTTTTTCATGTATAGCGATTAAAAAAACTGTTTACAGTTTTTAACTAATAAGTAACTATAAGTAGCTTAAATATATTATAGTGAGTGACACCTTTCAACATTACTTTGTTTCTGAATAATACTGTTACTTATGAGATCATTTTTATAAACATTTAATGCACATATATTACATAGATGATCTGTTTTCTCTTGATAACATTTTAAGAAAGTAGTTGGTATATCTATCATATGTTATCGAAGGTAATTCCTATTGTATACATGTATCAGTATTTATCAGCAGTAGAATTGCCCCTGTTTGCATTATGGGTGCCATTGTACATTGAAATATACTAAACAAATATATCTGAATATATCATTCAACTACTGAATTGTTACTGGTTCTGGACCTTTGAATCCTATGACCACGTGAAAGTTTAATTTAGTGAATATTGTTTTCTTTTGTGTTTAATTTTAGATGAATTAGTAAACAAGATGAAAATGGGAAATGAATATAAAATTGTTGGAATTCCAGTCTGTGTTAAAACCTCACAAACTTCTGTTTGTATAGAAGCAAATAGCATCACTCTTTGTAATCCAAAAGGTAAAGAAAATCATGTCTTAACAAATTTTTACATTTAATTCCATTTGTTCAATAAATAGTTATTATTTACTTTGTGATGGGCATTTTCCTTAGCAGTAAGAACAGGGTCATAAATAAGACAGTCAAGGTTCCTACTCTTAAATCATATAGTAGATGGTCAGTAAAAACAAATTAATCAATAAAATAGTTTATGATATTAAATGCTATGGAGGAAGAGACAAAGAAAAAGAAGGAAGGGAGAGAAGAAAAAGGGAGGGACACAGGGAGGGAAGAAGGGAAAGGCAAAAATATTTTAGGATACCAAGAATTAGAGATCAGCAGAGAGCCTTTAAACATTAGTTTTTCTTTTGTAGCTGAGACAATTTGAAGTAACATGTGGTCTAAAGAGCTAAATAAATGCTCTTTCATTTTTAATTGTTTTATTTATTATTTTGTGTGTGTTAGTTTGGGGGCTTTAATACAAGGCCTGGACACTACCCCTGAGCTTTTTTGCTCAAGGCTAGCACTTTACCACTTGGAGACACAGTTCTCCTTTCAGTTTTTGGGTAGTTAATTGGAGATCAGAGTCTCATGAGCCCAGCATTAATGGCTCATGCCTATAATCCTAGACTTTCCTGCCCAGGCTGGCTTTGAACTGTGATCCTCAGATCTCAGTCTCCTGAGCTATTGGTGCCTGCCAGTACCTCCTTCTTTATGTAAATTCTGAAGTAATACAGTAAAATAATGGCAGCTTTATGTAAATTCTGAAATAGGACAGTAAGGTAGTGGCAGCTTAGAGGCTAGAATATCACCTTTATTACTAATAATTCCTTTAAAAACTCCAACATAATCTAGCATTAGATAAACAAAAATGAGAGAAGATTTACTTTTTTCACTTGGTTTACAAATATCTAAAGATAGAAAAACTTGGTTAAGTCTTGAACAGAGCAGGATTTTTAGAATCTATATAACCATCTACAGTAATAAAAGCCCACATTGAATTTAAACGCAAGTGGATTTTGCATACCTTGACTCATCTTGAAGAGAAACAGTAAAAGATCAAAAATGTTGACGAAGGGGTTGAGAATGTGGCTTAGTGGTAGAGTACTTGCCTAGCATGCATGAAGCCCTGGGTGTGATTCCTCAGTACCACAAAAACAGAAAAAGCCAGAAGTGGCACTGGCTCAAGTGGTAGAGTGCTAGCCTTGAGCAAAAAATGAAGCTCAGGGACAGTGCCCAGGCCTGAGTTCAATTGCCAGGACTAGCAAAAAAAAAAAAAATGACAATAAAGCAAGCATTGATAGACCATAGTTTAGTAATCATTTACATGGATATTTGTGTAAGCAGGTACTGGCATTGATCTCAGGGCCTTGATCTCTTTTTTAGCTTTCTTGTTCAAGGCTGGTACTCTACCACTTGAACTTTATCTCCAGTCTAGCTTTTTGCTGGTTAGTTGGAGATTGAGTCTGGTAGACTTTCTCCCAGACTGGCTTTAACCTTTGATTCTCAGGTCTCGGTCTCCTTAAGATTACAAATGTGAGCCACTGGCACCTGACTGATCATTTATTTATTTACTTATTTGTTGGTCACGGGGCTTGAACTCTGGGCCTGTGCACTGTCCTTCAGCTCTTCAGCTCAAAGCGAGCACTCTACCACTTGAGCTACAGCACCACTTCTGGTTTTCTGGTGGTTAATTGAAGATAGGAGTCTCACGGTCTTTCCTGCCTGGGCTGGCTTTGAACTGTGATCCTCAGATCTCAGCCTCCTGAGTAGCTAGGATTACAGGTGTGAGCCACTGGCCCCCAGCTTCATTTATTTTTTAACTGTGAGTTGTTTTAAGATTTTTAAGATTTGTTTGCAGAATACAACTTATATGTAGGCTGGAAAGTGAGCTTTCTTATGATGAAGTCTAGAATTTGGCAGATTTAAGCAAACAAAGGTGGAAAGAACTAGACAGAAGTAGACATCCTAGTTCCTGGACATGGATGAATACAGTAAATGTTTGCTCTGTCTGTGATGGCTGCCCAAAAGGAGAGAGTCTAGATTATTCATGCATACTTGTTCTTCCCAAACTGACAAACTGAATAAATCATTTCCTTTTTAGTTGAAAAATATGAGAAGATCTGGAATGTTATAGTACAATATATGTGCTTTCAACATAGTAGACTATACATTTTTTTAAATGAAGCATTCTAGTATTTCTCATTCTTCTCATTAGTCTTCACTGAAGATTTTAATATTTCAAACATGAAGAATATAGGAGCAGAAATACAGGAGCCCCATGATCTGCTTGTTTACAAGGTTTTAAAAGAAGAGTGAGATAGATGCTTTCAACTTACACCTAATCTATGTGGGCACCTGTGGCGACTGATTTATCTCATTCCCTGGGATAGAATAGAAAAGAATGACCACCAATCATAATTTCATGTCATTATAAAAAATGCAGTTGGGCACCAGTGATTTATGCCTATAATCCCAGCTACTTGGGAGGCTGAGATCTGAGGATTGCTTGAAGACAGTTGGGTCACAAAAGACTGTGACTCTTTATCTACAATAACCACCAAAAAGCCAGAAGTAGGTCTGTGGTT
>NW_012267406.1:1034328-1046071 GCF_000151885.1 Dipodomys ordii
TGCTTATGTTGTGCTGAGGAATGGAACCCAGGGCCTCATGCATGCAAGGCAAGTGCTCTACCACTGAGCCAGCTTCCCAGCCCCTAGAACACTAGTCTTGAGCGAAAAATTTTGGGACAGTGTCCAAGCTTTGATTTGAAGCCCCAGGACACCAGCACACACAAACACACACACACACACACACACACACACACACACGTATAGAATGAATTTTAATTTAAAATGTTAATATTAACTTAAGTGAGTAGATGTTGTTTTGCTAAAATTAAAACATCACTTGATACAAATGTCTTGCTAAATGCTATAGATTGTACAAATCTAATCTTTCACTAACAGAATTTGAAAGTATATGTTTCCTAAACTTTATTTTCTTATTTTAGTTATATAAAGGGGGAATTTCACTATGATATTTTTACTGTATTCATTGAGAATCAATATTTTAATACCAAAAGAAGAAAAAGAGTACTTTTAAGGATTTGAATTTGAGAAATGAAGAGATTGAGGCAATTAGCAAAGATATTAGAAACCAAAAAGATGTATCAAGAGATTCCATGATACAGGCATCAGTAGTCATAATGCAATACCGGCAAGCCTATGCAAAAATTGTGAATGTGCAAATAGAGTAATCAGTAAATAGAAATGGCTCAGTTCAAGTGTGATCTCTCTAAGCTTTCTCTGATACCTATTCAGGAAAAACAATACTTTCTTTGAATATTCTCAAGATATTCGTTTAGTACTTATCACATTATATATTAGTTTTTTTTATGTCTTTCTAGGCTATGAATTGTCCAAATGAATGACTAAGTTTCTTTTTCCTTAAATTTTTTTTTGTGCTGCTCCTGGGGCTTGAACTCAGAGGCTGGGCACTGTCTTTGAGCTTTTTTTCTCAAAGCTAGTATCTGAATCACAGTTCTACTTCCAGCTTTTTGCTGGTTAATTGAAGATAAGAGTCTCATGGACTTTCCTGCGTGAGCTGAATTCAAACCACAATCTTCAGACCTCAGCCTCTCTGAGTAGCTAGGATTACAAGTGTGAGCCACAAGCACTCAGCACTCATATATGTCTTTATCCCTAGCACAAAATTCATAATGCTCAATAATGTTGGATGTAGTTTAATTGTGTAGTAGTTAACACATTATAACTTCTGAAAATCATCTAATAAAATGTAATAATAAATAATTTATTTTCTCCCTAGACTTTTGAATTTTAGCATAAACCTTGCTCCCCGTGGTATTCGTCATCCTGTCTCTACTGAAATTTTTCCTACTCTATCCAAAAATAAATATGGAACTGGAGCAGTTAGCATTCAGGCAGGCAGTGCTTTGCTAGCTAAAGGTGGTATCTGCTTTATAGGAGACATAGCTTCTCACAAAAAAGATAAACTCGAACAACTTCAATCAGGTAAACAATATTTTTTTCAAATTATTTTTCACGTGTTTAACAGTCTTTTTAGTATGAAGTGTTACTTAACAGTGAAGGCTGTTATACAGGGCTAGAGGTGTGAGTTATTTGGTAGAGCATCTGCCTAGCAAATGCTTTAAGTTTAAGCTTCCTTCCCTCCCTTCCTTCTCCCTCCCTCCCTTCTTTCTTTCTCTGGTACTGATGATCAAACCCAGGATATTGTATCTGCTAGGCAAGTACTTTTCCACTAAGCTATACCCCAGCCTGTGTTCAGACTTTTCTCCCACCAAAGGAGAAAACATTGTATACATTTTAGGAGTTGAAAATTATATCAAACATTTCTCTGTTGTATAAATAAGAACAGAAATTGAATGTGTAAATGCACCACTTCAGCATTTGCTGTGCATTATGCTAGTACATGACTGTATTAGGACAAGTTTATTTCTTCTTCTGATCTTATTGAATTAGCTTTCAGCACAATTTGAAGAGCAGTAGTGAGAGAGAATATCCTTGCACATTCCTCATTTTAGTAGCAAAGCCACTAAAGCTTCAGGGCTGGGAAGGTGGTTCAGTGGTAGAGTGCTTACCTTGCATGCATGAGGCCCTGGGTTCGATTCTTCAGTACCACCTAAGCAGAAAAAGCCAGAAGTGGTGCTATGGCTCAAGTGGTAGAGCGCTAGCCCTGAGCTGAAGATCTGAGGGACAGGGCAGAGGCCCAGAGTTCAGGCCCCACTTCCATAGCCAGCAACAACAACAACAACAACAAAAGCCACTAAAGTTAATTATACATTTTTGTTGATTTTTAAAAATCAAATTGTGGAAGTTTTTTATTTAATTTTGTTGTAAAGTTGATGTACAGAGAGGTTACAGTTATATAAGCAAGGTAATGAGTACATTTATTGTCGAACATTGTTACCCTTACCCTCATCTTCCTCCCACTTTCTCTCCCCTGGTTCTCCTCCCAAGTTGTAAAGTTCAGTTCCAACATAGTGTCTTCTATCACCCTTGGTTCACCCTTGGTCCTTTGTTTCACCGTTTTTAGTATATGTCTAGGAAGGTCCTAGCAGAGGATCACAAAAGCACAATAGCTATGTATACATGACCATATAAAATATGGAAGGTTTTTTTATTCCTAGTTTGATGACAGCTTTTATGATGAATGTTAGATTTTGTCAAATGATTTTTTTCTGAATCTATTATTCTGCTATGTAATTTTTCTCCTTTAGCCTATGGATCTGCTAGCTTGCATTAACTGATTTTGAATGTTTTTTTTCTTTTGTGGGTGGGTCTGGTCGTGGGGCCTGAACTCTGGGCCTGGGCACTGTCCCTCAGGCTCTTCAGCTCAAGGCTAGCACTCTACCACTTGAGCCACAGCGCCACATCCGGCTTTTTTCTTTTTGCTTATGTGGTGCTGAGGAATCGAACCCAGGGCTTCATGCATGCAAGGCAAGCGCTCTACCACTGAGCCACCTTCCCAGCCCCATGATTTTGAATGTTGAACTAGCATTGCATACCTGGAATAAACCTTACTTGATTGGGGTGCATGATTGTATGTGTGTGTGTGTGTGTATGCGCGCGCATGCATGCACCAGTACTGGGGCTTGAACTCAGGGCCTGAGCATGTCCCTTAGCTTTTTTGCTCAAGGCTAGTGCTCTACCACTTGAGCCATTGCTCCACTTCTAGATGAGCTTTTTTTAAATACCTTATTGAGTTTGGTATGTTATTATTTTGTTGAAGACTTTTGCATTTTTATTCACTAGAGCTATTATATTCTTTGTTACAATGTCTTTGCTTAGTTTAGGTTTGATACTATGATAATGCTAGTTAGGCCAGAATTAAAACTAACAAGGACAAGATTGGCTATACTATTGATTGGGCAGTGGGTGCTGGGAAGGTGGCTCAGTGGTAGAGTGCCTTGCATGTATGAGGCCCTGGGTTCAATTCCTCAGCACCACATAATCAGGAAAAAAAATCCGGAAGTGGCGCTGTGGCTCAAGTGGTAGAATGCTAGTCTTGAGCTGAAAAGCAGAGGGACAAAGCCCAGGCCCAGAGTTCAGGCCCACAACTGGCAAAAAAAAAAAAAAAAGAGCAGTGGGTGCCATGCATTCTTAGCTTATGCAAGAAAACTCAGGGCATGTAGTACATTACAAACAAGAAAATGCAGAAATGAACAACACTATATATGGTCAATTGATTTTGTTTATAATGGCACCAAAGTGAAAGGAGTTTTTTCAACAAGGGATGGTGGAACATCTGGCTATATATATGAAAAAAGCTTATTTCTCTTTTTTATTGTAAAGATACTATACAGAGGGTTACAGTTACATGAGTGAGGTAATGAGTACACTTCCTCTTGAACATTGTTACCCCCTCCATTGTAAAAAAGCTTATTTCTTAATTCATACTAATTCATATTATAACTATATGCAATAATTAATTTGAGATGCCTCATAAAGAAAAAAGTGAAAACTAAAACTGTAAAGCTGCTAACAGAAAATATAGAAGCCAGGTACAGTGGCACACACCTGTAATCTCAGCGACTTATGAGGAAGAGATAAGGAGGATTCAAGGCCTGGAAAACAAGTGAGACTGTCACAACAAAAAAGCAAGGTGTGGACAGGGAAGGTAGCTTAGGTAGCTTCAGGCATACCTAAAGCCCTGGGTTTGATTCCTCAGTATCACATACTCAGAAAAAGCCACAGGTGGTGCTCTGGCTCGGGTGGCAGAGTGCTAGCTTTGAGCAAAGGAAGCTCAGAGACAGTGCCTAGGCCCTGAGTTCAAGCCCCAGTACTGGGAAAGAGAAAGGAAGGAAGGAAGAAAGGAAGAAGGAAGGAAGGAAAGAAGGAAGGAAGGAAAGAAGGTAGGTTGGTTGTATTGTGGTTCATTCTGTACATTCATTTATACATGAAACCATCCCCAAGCAAAGCAAGACTTTGCCTAAAAAATATACTAAACCAAAAATGTTTAGGTTATATCTCAAGTGGTAATATTTTATCTTATTGATGGGATTTATCTTATTGATGACTTATGATGTTAAGCATTCCTTGATGTGTTTATTGGTTTTGGGTATTTTCCCCCTTATGTGATCTTGGAGGAGTACCCCAATTCAAAGCTAGGTGCTGACAAAAATGTGAGACCCAGTTGGGCACCGGTGACTCTCACCTGTAATCCTAGCTACTCAGGAGGCTGAGATCTCAGGATCACAGTTCAAAGCCAGCCCAGGCAGGAAAGTCTGTAAGACTCCTATCTCCAGAAAACCAGAAGTGGCACTGTGGCTCAAGTGGTAAAGTGCCTGCCTTGAGCAGAAGAGCTGAGGGACAGCACCCAGGTCCAGAGTTCAAGACCCACAACTGACCAAAAAACAAACAAAAAAGTGAGACCCTACCTGAAAAATAAAGCAAAAAAGGGCTTGGCAGTGTTATAATGGTGCTTGACTAGCAAGTATGAGGCTCTGAGTTCAAACTCCAGTACTGTCAGTGGAAAAGTAAATAAAATCTGTCATCATTTTCTTTTTTTCTTTTTTTTGTGGTCCTAAGGATTAAACTCAAGGGCCTAGCTAAGCAGGTGCTCTTCCACTTGAACCACACCTCCAGCATCTTTTTCTATGTTATGTTCAAGATAAGGTCTAGCTTTATTTTATTCCCAGGCTGGGCTGGCCTGGAGCCCTTTTACTTGTGCTTCTCTATGTGACTAAAGATGACAGAAGCATACTACCATACCCATCCATTGGATAAAATGGAGTTTAATGAACGTTTATGCTTAGGCTGATCTTGTACTATGATCCCCTCATCCCTGCCTCTCTAGTAGCTAGGATTACAGACATAGTAGTCATACCCAGCTACAGTTTCAAATACTCTCAGTTGAGAGTGTGCTAAACTAGCATGTGTGAGACCCTGGATTTGACCCCAAGCACCACATATAGATAGGCCTTTTGTTTTTATTTTTATTTTTTTTAGTAAGGATATCACTTTGTCCAAGCTTTCTTCAAACTTTTGATCCTTCTGCCTCTGCCTCCCTAGTAGTGTGGTACAGACTTTCACTTACAATGCCTGGCTGTGTGATGTTAACCTTGATTTCCCAATTTGGTTAGATTGAGAAGCACCTAGGAGATAAAGCACACCTCTGGGTGTATCTGTGGGGGCATTTCCAGAGGAGTAAGAGGGAAAACCTCCTCGAAATGGCATGGTACCAAATACCCCAAATGGGAAGAAACACCATTCTATAGGGTATGACCCAGATAAAATAAAGGGAGAAAAAGAGAAAGGTGCAGGCAGATATTCTCTCTCTGCTTCCTGTCCACCATGATACACACTGCATTACTTCATTCTATCCTCTCCACCATACAAGACTGAAAACTCTGAAACTGTGAGCCAAAATAAATAATTTCTTCCTATAAGTTGTTTATATCAGATTTTTTATTCATTTTTTTAATTGGTCATAGGGCTTGAACTCTGAGCCTGAACGTTGTCCCTCAGCTCTTCAGCTCAAGGCTAGCTCTCTACCACTGGAGCTACAGTGCCACGTCCAGTTTTCTGATGGTTTATTGGAGATAAGAGTTTCACTGACTTTCTTACCCAGGCTGGCTTTGAACCATGATCCTCAGATTTCAGCCTCCTGAGTAGCTAGGATTACAGGCATGAGCCACCGGCGCCTGGCCAAATATTTTTTTGACTTACACACATAGACACAAGAGAATGTCATCATGAATGAGAAAAAAAAAAAGGTCAATTTGAAAACTATTTGGGAAGTAGAATTCTAAGAATAGAGTTAAATCTCTAGATTGAATGGCTATAAAGAATGAAGGAAGACAAAGCTGTGCACTGGTGGCTCATACCTGTAATCCTGTCTACTCAGGAGGCTAAGATCTAAGGATCAAGGTTTGAATACAGCTTGGGCAGACAAATCCTGGAGATATATCTCCAGTGAGTTCAGTAATCAGCAAAAAGCCAGTAGTAGTGTTTTGGCTTAAGTGATAGAGTGCCAGCCTTGAGCAAAAAGTCCAGGCAAGGGAGTGAGGGCCTTCATTCAAGGCCCAAAAGAGGATGACAGAAGGCTAGAAAGGAGAATAAGATGTTTCCAATTCTTTATGTAAGTGGATAGTATGCCACCAATTATGAACAACAAGCAGAACTATGGGGAATGGACTTTAGTTAAAGACTCTAGTTTTGAATGTGTTGAATTTGACGTCATTGTATGTAATTTTTATATATAGAAAAGAGTATCAGGCTAGGAATGTGGCTCAGTGGTAGAGTGCTTGCCAACATGCATGAAGCCCTGGGTTCAATTCCCAGTACCACATAAACAGAAAAGGCCAGAAGTGGCACTGTGGCTTAAGTGGAAGAGTGCTAGCTTTGAGAAAAAAGAAGCTCAGGCACAGTGCCCAGGCCCTGAGTTCAAGCCCAGGACTGGCAAAAAAAAAAAAAGTATTGATTGCATACTCTCTTATAAGTCTGCATATGGGCCAATCTCTTCATCCTCTGTCATTTCTACCCAGATGCCTAACAACAATTCCAGCGCATGCTTTCACCTGGTGGTTTTCATAAAGTCAAGAGATGTAGAAACATTTAATATTTTTCTTGTCTTTGTTCTTTTTAATACAGATGGTCTAATGAAAGTTTTTCATAAAGTATTAAATTTATTTGTGTCTTCACTAACTGAAGTGTAGTAAACATTTATGTTAACATAAAATTTTGTTATTAGTTTGTAGACATCTAGGCCAAAATTAAAAAATAACAAACAAATGTCTTCTGTCTTAGTTCTGGAGAACAGAAGTATTACAGTATACATTCCAGGAAAGAAGTTTGGGGATGATGCTGATCAGCAAATGACTTTTCCAGTTCAGTGCAGTTTTTGGTCTTTTGTTGATATGGATTCATCTTCCAGGAGAAATGCACAGAAACCCAACACTCTAATTGGTCAAATGGTAAGGCATGTATTTATTTTATTGTTAGACTTTTGTGTAGGGAACTTCACCACAGCTTTTAATGATTTGTATTTCTTCTTTTTCTTTCTTCCTTCTATCTACTTTCTTCTTACTTGCAGAACTGAGGTTTGAGCTTAGGGCCTTGACTTGCTGGAAGCGCCCTACTACTTGCTACAACTAAGTAACAACCCAGTTGCTGAAAATGTTTGTTTTTGTGTTTTATTTTATTTTGAGTTTTTTTTTGTGGTACTAAAGTTCACACCCAAGGCCCCAAAAATGCTAAGCCAGTGCTCTAAAATGTTAGTAATTCCTTTAGTCATGCAAATCAGGTGTCTCTTCAGTAGAATAGGGAGATGAAGTGTCTTTAGTAAAATATATTGCTGTCCACAAGTTACCAGGCTATTCGGATATTGTAAACAATATAAATAACAAATTATATGTAGTGATTAATTTGTAGTTATTCAGATATTGTAATTAGAAACTTCCAAATTGGGAATATTCCAGAACTTACTGTTTAACTTACTTTTTGGTTTGAAATAGGATTGCAGTTTGATTCCAACTAACCTTGTAGACGCATTTGGATTATTGATAAACTGCAATGAATCATCTCCTTGCCACCAACTTCTTCCTTCTGTGAAACATGCTTTAAAGAAAGCTATTGATCCTGAAGGACTACTTTATTTAGCTTCTAAACAGTTCACAACTGAAGATTTTGAAAAGGTAAAGGTTGACAAAGTGGCTATCCAAAAGCCTTTGTTAAAGTTTTCCAGTTTAAATAGAAATCTCTTTGAATATTCTTTTATTCCAATTTCCCATTTTAAATACATTAGAGACATTGCATAGGAATTATTTAAGATTATAATTATATAAACAATTGTGTAAGGAATGTGATACTAATATGTTGGGTTTTTTGTGTAAATTGCCATAGCTTAAAGAAGCTCTATGAAAAGAAAACTGAAATAGAATATTTCTGTAGAAAATTATGATAGGCTGTATGAATAAGTATTAATTTTCATTTTAAGATTATTCAAAAGGATTTCTATTATATGAATACCTTTAGAGTTCTCATTCTCAAGAATATTTAGTATACCTTGATAATCCATTTTAATATTTTGATATTATGAGAATATGTGTGCCATGTTCAGAGAACCAAAGAACAGATGGCTTAGATTTAGTAATGATTATCATAGCTATTAAACTGGCACACAGAATTTTCAATTGAAGCCCTTTATTCAGGAATCAGTTCACAGTAAACTATCCAGGTAGGATAAATAAAAAGCAGGGAATATGGAGAAATTAAAGTTTATAGCTATTAAATTTCCCCCCTCATACCTTTCTTCCTTATAAGAATAAATAAAAGTTTAAAAATACATTAGGGATATTGTAGAAATGAATCTTTCATTATTGTAAGTTTTATTTTCTGTTTTAGTATATAAGAAAAGAGTAGTTAGCCTCTAAGTATTAAGAGTACCGAATAGATCGAGAAAAAAAATTTTCCCATGGTTTTCTTAAAAACTCTATGTATGTCAGGTACCAGTGGCTCACATTTCTAATACTAGATGCTCAGGAGGTTGAGAACTTAAGCCAGCTCAAGCAGACAAATCCTTGAGACTCTTATTTCCAATGAGCCAGCAAAAAGCTAAGCTGTGGTTCAAATGGTAGGGTGAGACCTGGAGTTTAAACCCTAGCACACACACACACACACACACACACACACACACACACACACACACACACACGTATAGAATGAATTTTAATTTAAAATGTTAATATTAACTTAAGTGAGTAGATGTTGTTTTGCTAAAATTAAAACATCACTTGATACAAATGTCTTGCTAAATGCTATAGATTGTACAAATCTAATCTTTCACTAACAGAATTTGAAAGTATATGTTTCCTAAACTTTATTTTCTTATTTTAGTTATATAAAGGGGGAATTTCACTATGATATTTTTACTGTATTCATTGAGAATCAATATTTTAATACCAAAAGAAGAAAAAGAGTACTTTTAAGGATTTGAATTTGAGAAATGAAGAGATTGAGGCAATTAGCAAAGATATTAGAAACCAAAAAGATGTATCAAGAGATTCCATGATACAGGCATCAGTAGTCATAATGCAATACCGGCAAGCCTATGCAAAAATTGTGAATGTGCAAATAGAGTAATCAGTAAATAGAAATGGCTCAGTTCAAGTGTGATCTCTCTAAGCTTTCTCTGATACCTATTCAGGAAAAACAATACTTTCTTTGAATATTCTCAAGATATTCGTTTAGTACTTATCACATTATATATTAGTTTTTTTTATGTCTTTCTAGGCTATGAATTGTCCAAATGAATGACTAAGTTTCTTTTTCCTTAAATTTTTTTTTGTGCTGCTCCTGGGGCTTGAACTCAGAGGCTGGGCACTGTCTTTGAGCTTTTTTTCTCAAAGCTAGTATCTGAATCACAGTTCTACTTCCAGCTTTTTGCTGGTTAATTGAAGATAAGAGTCTCATGGACTTTCCTGCGTGAGCTGAATTCAAACCACAATCTTCAGACCTCAGCCTCTCTGAGTAGCTAGGATTACAAGTGTGAGCCACAAGCACTCAGCACTCATATATGTCTTTATCCCTAGCACAAAATTCATAATGCTCAATAATGTTGGATGTAGTTTAATTGTGTAGTAGTTAACACATTATAACTTCTGAAAATCATCTAATAAAATGTAATAATAAATAATTTATTTTCTCCCTAGACTTTTGAATTTTAGCATAAACCTTGCTCCCCGTGGTATTCGTCATCCTGTCTCTACTGAAATTTTTCCTACTCTATCCAAAAATAAATATGGAACTGGAGCAGTTAGCATTCAGGCAGGCAGTGCTTTGCTAGCTAAAGGTGGTATCTGCTTTATAGGAGACATAGCTTCTCACAAAAAAGATAAACTCGAACAACTTCAATCAGGTAAACAATATTTTTTTCAAATTATTTTTCACGTGTTTAACAGTCTTTTTAGTATGAAGTGTTACTTAACAGTGAAGGCTGTTATACAGGGCTAGAGGTGTGAGTTATTTGGTAGAGCATCTGCCTAGCAAATGCTTTAAGTTTAAGCTTCCTTCCCTCCCTTCCTTCTCCCTCCCTCCCTTCTTTCTTTCTCTGGTACTGATGATCAAACCCAGGATATTGTATCTGCTAGGCAAGTACTTTTCCACTAAGCTATACCCCAGCCTGTGTTCAGACTTTTCTCCCACCAAAGGAGAAAACATTGTATACATTTTAGGAGTTGAAAATTATATCAAACATTTCTCTGTTGTATAAATAAGAACAGAAATTGAATGTGTAAATGCACCACTTCAGCATTTGCTGTGCATTATGCTAGTACATGACTGTATTAGGACAAGTTTATTTCTTCTTCTGATCTTATTGAATTAGCTTTCAGCACAATTTGAAGAGCAGTAGTGAGAGAGAATATCCTTGCACATTCCTCATTTTAGTAGCAAAGCCACTAAAGCTTCAGGGCTGGGAAGGTGGTTCAGTGGTAGAGTGCTTACCTTGCATGCATGAGGCCCTGGGTTCGATTCTTCAGTACCACCTAAGCAGAAAAAGCCAGAAGTGGTGCTATGGCTCAAGTGGTAGAGCGCTAGCCCTGAGCTGAAGATCTGAGGGACAGGGCAGAGGCCCAGAGTTCAGGCCCCACTTCCATAGCCAGCAACAACAACAACAACAACAAAAGCCACTAAAGTTAATTATACATTTTTGTTGATTTTTAAAAATCAAATTGTGGAAGTTTTTTATTTAATTTTGTTGTAAAGTTGATGTACAGAGAGGTTACAGTTATATAAGCAAGGTAATGAGTACATTTATTGTCGAACATTGTTACCCTTACCCTCATCTTCCTCCCACTTTCTCTCCCCTGGTTCTCCTCCCAAGTTGTAAAGTTCAGTTCCAACATAGTGTCTTCTATCACCCTTGGTTCACCCTTGGTCCTTTGTTTCACCGTTTTTAGTATATGTCTAGGAAGGTCCTAGCAGAGGATCACAAAAGCACAATAGCTATGTATACATGACCATATAAAATATGGAAGGTTTTTTTATTCCTAGTTTGATGACAGCTTTTATGATGAATGTTAGATTTTGTCAAATGATTTTTTTCTGAATCTATTATTCTGCTATGTAATTTTTCTCCTTTAGCCTATGGATCTGCTAGCTTGCATTAACTGATTTTGAATGTTTTTTTTCTTTTGTGGGTGGGTCTGGTCGTGGGGCCTGAACTCTGGGCCTGGGCACTGTCCCTCAGGCTCTTCAGCTCAAGGCTAGCACTCTACCACTTGAGCCACAGCGCCACATCCGGCTTTTTTCTTTTTGCTTATGTGGTGCTGAGGAATCGAACCCAGGGCTTCATGCATGCAAGGCAAGCGCTCTACCACTGAGCCACCTTCCC
>NW_012267406.1:1046121-1048021 GCF_000151885.1 Dipodomys ordii
ACACACACACACACACACACACACACACACACACACACACACACACACTCTAAAAATTCAAATATGACAAATTTTAGAAAACTAAAATTTGATACTTTGGATAAATGGAACCAAATAACTGCCATCCTATTTTTGCCTTATTTCTTTTAGTTCCTTCAGGAATTAGTGATAACTTCAGATGTCTTCTCTCCTTGACTTCCACCTCATGCTGGAAATTTACAGCAATACTTGCCAATATCTTTGCATCACAGATTGTTCCTCCTGGTACTTACAATTTGCTTAAACTCTGTTTGTTGCTGAGTCTAGTACAGCCAAGTGACCGTAACAAGGAGCTTGAAGATTACTTGGATATTTTAATTATAACAAGTGATACTATACTTGTAGACAGGTAAAGTATGTGTCATGAAAATTTCAAATTATAATCGATTACAGAACTGCTTAAGTCTCTCCCATTAGTATTATAAAGGGAATATTTCAAACCCATCCAAATGATATAGTATTTGTATCTATTTTTATCTATGAAGTTCAAAACTTCTAAAACATGAACTGAGAGCTGGAATATATGCTTTCAGTATTTTGAGAATCTAACCACTCAACATTTCAATCTATTTCCTCACTCAGAGACTTCCTTTTCCAATATTATCTACTCAGTGCTCTGATTTTATAGCTCCCTCTCTCCTCCCTCCTTCTTCCCTCCCTCTCTTTCCCTTCCTCCCTTCCTTCTTTCCTTTTTTTTTTATTTGTTTGTTTTGGGTGGTACCAGGGCTAGGACGGAGGGCCATATGTTTTTGAGCACCTCCTCTGGCATTTTGTTGGTTAATTGGAAATGTAGTCTCTAGACTTTTCTGCCTGGCCTGGCTTTAAACCCCAATCCTCTAGGTCTCAGCCTCCTGGACATAATAAATAATGGGCTAGGCATGGTGGTGAATGTCTATAATTCCTACTAGATGGGAGGAAGATATGGGAGAATTATGTTTCTAGTCCAGCCCAGACAAAACAGGAAGATTCTATCTCAAAACAGCCAAGTGTCATGGTAGAGTTATGTGGAGGTAGTCTGAAACCAGTGCTAGCAAAATCACAAGACACTATCTGAAAAATAAAAAGGGCTGGAGGTATGGGTCAAATTAGTAGAGCATTTAGCTAGCAATTCCAAGGTCATGAATTCAAACCCCATTTCTGCCAAAATATACGTAAATATTCACAGGGTTTTGTTTGTTTGTTTGTTTGTTTTTGGGGGGGGTCCAGTCGTGGGGCCTGAACTCTGGGCCTGGGGACTGTCCCTCAGCTCTTCAGCTCAAGGTTAGTGCTCTACCACTTGAGCCACAGCGCCACTTCCAGCTTTTTTCTTTTTGTTTATGTGGTGCTGAGGAATCAAACCCAGGGCCTCCTGCATGCAAGGCAAGCACTTTACCACTGAGCTACCTTCCCAGCCCCTCACAGGGTTTTTTATGTTGATTTGTTTTGTTTTGTTTTATCGGTCTGGTCATGGGCCTGAATTCTGGGCCTGGGTACTGTCCCTCAGCTCTTCAGTTCAAAGTTAGTGCTTTACCACTTGAGCCACAGTGCCACTTCTGTTTTTTTCTGGTTATGTGGTGCTGACGAATGGAACCCAGGGCCTCATGCATGCAAGGCAAGCACTCTACCACTGAGCCACCTTCCCAGCCCCTCACAGATTTTTATATGAATGTCTTGTATGCAGTTCTGAAACAACAGAAAGGTAGAGAGCCTGGCACTAGTGGCTCATACCAGTAATCATAGTTACTCAGGAGGCTGAGATCTTTGGATCTTTGGTTCAAAGTCAGCCCTGACAGGAAAGTTCATGAGAGAATTAATAACCAAAAAGCAATAAGTGGAGTTGTGGCTCAAGTAGTAGAACATTAGTCTTTTTTTTTTTTTTTTT
>NW_012267406.1:1058936-1069128 GCF_000151885.1 Dipodomys ordii
AACCCTAGCACACACACACACACACACACACACACACACACACACACACAAGCCAAAAAAAACTATGTGTTTATTAATTAGTTGGGCATTTACTAAATACTTTGCATTTATAATACTATTTCTAGTCTTTCCTATTCTCACAGAAATGTAAATTTATTCTTTAAATAATTTACCTTTTAGGGCTGGGAATATGGCTTAGTGGTAAAGTGCTTGCCTGGTATGCATGAAGCCCTGGGTTCAGTTCCTCAGTTCTACATAAACAAAAAAAGCTGGAAGTGGTGCTGTGGTTCAAGTGGTAGAGTGCTAGCCTTGAGCAAGAGAAGTTAAGGTCTAGGCCCAAAGCTCAAGCCCCAGGACTGGCAAAAAAGTTTACCTTTTAATTGAGATAAAAACAAGATGCATGAAACAGTTAAGAATCAACTTAAGTGCTAAGGAGACTGCTGTCTATTAAGTAATTGGGAAATTTAGAAATAAAGGTATTGATGTAAAATGCAAAAGTTGAGATTTCAAAAAGGAGATGGGACTTCAGTTGGGCCATAAGAAGAAGTAAAATTTAGATGACAGGATTTTCTATACAGAAATAATAGTTGAAGCAAATACATAGAAGTGCAAATCAGTGTGTATGTAGCACTATGAGAAGACTGAAGCAAAAATTGTATTTTGGAGTCTTAGGGCTTTAGAGATTTGTGATAAGCCTTGAAGCTCAGGCGGAATAATTAAATTTATTTATAATGCTGTAGAAAACAGTTGTAGATTTACTAGACTGGTGAAAACAGTTTCTTTGGAAGATATCTCTGACTGCCACACAACTAAGAGTGGATGGAATTTGTTGTAGACTGGGGTGTGGAGAAAGCAGAGTTTAGACTGTCAACATTTGGAGTAAGTACCCTTCTATCAATACCTCAGAGGGAGGAGTTCTGCTGTGACACAAGCCCAATGTTGGCTTCTGCTGGTTCTACAGAGTTTTCTGGATTTTGAACCAAAATGGAGTAACTTCCTAAAACCTTGCCACAATTCTGCCTTAATCAGTTGGTTATATGATGGACAGTCCACAGGTCTGGATGCCAGATGTCAGGAGTGCTGTTAGCATATAAGTCCTTTCCTAAAGTGTGATAGAGGACACATCCTCATTTCCAAATGATGAAACTTAGGGATACTGGTAATATTAATAGTCTTATTATCCAGTTTGGAAGGCCAGGAGAGAATTATGAAATCTAAGGAAAATAAAGATAGAACCTATAGAATCTAGGAGAAGTGTAACCCAGGATATGTTTAGATAGTTTGTCTTTTAAGGTTAGTGCTGGCTGTGCTGTTGTATGCTGTAAATCCAGAACTTGGGAGGCAGAGGCAGGTTCAGAAGATTTCAGATTCAAGACCAGCCTAGGCTGCATAGCAAGTCTAAAGAGAAAAAAAAATAAGATAATGTTTAAAGTACAAAAAATGGAGTTGGAGAAATAATCCAGCAGTAGGGCCCTTGCCTAGAATATGCAAAGCCCAGGTTCCATCCCCAGCACTGTCAAAATAGAAGTATAATTAATAGCAACCTTATAGCTAATTTTCCTTTTGTTTCTTTTTTTACTTAAAAAAGTAGAAAACAAGTTAGCTTTTTCTCCTTCAAAGACTGAAAGTACAATAATTTAAAATGCATTGCACAGAACATTTCTGCACCAACAGAAAATTATTGTTGGTAAACATTATTTTTTTTTTACAATGCTAGTGACCAAACTTGGCCTTAATTGTGTGCTAGGCAAGCATTCTACTATTGAGTCACACCTTTAGTCTAGCTTCTTTGTTGGTTAATTGGAGATGGAATCTCTTTAATTTCTACACTGGCTTGCTTCCAACCTTAATCCTCAGAGCTCAGCCTTCTGAGTAACTAGGATTGCAGGAAAGAGCCACTGGCTTACTGATTTTTGTTTTGCTTTGTTTTGTTTTTTGCCAGTCGTGGGGTTTGAACTCAGGGCCTGAGCATTGTCTCTGAACTTTTCAAGGCTAGTGCTTTACAACTTTGAGTCACAGTACCACTCCTGATTTTCTGGTGGTTAATTGGTTAATTCAAAGCCTGGGTTGGCTTTTTACCATGATCCTCAGATCATGGATAGCTAGGATTATAGGCATGAGCCACCAGCACCTTGCTTTTACTTACTTTTTAAGTCAATAAAATACATAAACTTTAAAAATAAGATACCAGTATTCTTAGGATTTTTTATATAGATTCCACAATAAAACTTATTTTTTTTAATTTTTTTCACATTTTTAATTTAGCTACTGGTTTTTGCAAAGAATTTGAATATAGAATTCAGCTTGGAGGCAGAAAGAATGATTCATGGATATTATCTATCAAGTCGCAGAATCAGAACGGACTCTATATATGGATCAAAATTGTCAGCATCTGCATTAAAATATTTGTAGGTATTCAAGATTTTAAGGCCAGTATTTACTTTTATATGATGTGATTAACTTTTCTATTTCCTCTGTTTTATTATTTCTTTGATTGCAGATAGGTTGGTTTATAATTTACCTTGTTCCAAAAGAATTTAAGGTGGTTTAACAATTATTTTGTTATTATTTACATCATTGACACCTCTAATATTTTTACTAAAATAATTTTAATGGCATCCCTGTATGAGATGTGCCTGAGAAAAAATACAGACTTCAAATGCAAATTATTGCTTTTTCTAAGCATGGCAATTTATATTTCAAGCATTTTTTCAGTTGGACTCAGAGAAATTCTTTAAATGTAATATTCCTTGCATTTTACTTTAAGTATGTTCAGTTTAAGGGTCTCGATTATAGCTCAATAAAGCTGTTCAAAAACAAAAAAGCAAAACAAACAAAACACACACACAATACAACAACAACAAACCAAGCCAGGGGGAGGGAGGAGTAGTCTACTTGGACACAGGCAAACATGTCTCCCCCCTCTCCCCCATCCTATGCCTTGGGTTGGAAAGGGATGAAAGGGTTTTCCTTCCTTCCTTCCTTCCTTCCTCCCTTTCCTTTCTTTCTTTCTTTCCTCTTTCTTTCTTTCTCTTTTCTTTCTTCCTTCCTTCCTTTCTTTCGTTTTCTTTATTTCTCTCTCTCTCTTTCTCTCTCTCTTTCTTTCCTTTCTCTTTCATTCTTTCTTTTCTTTCTTTCTCTTGCTTTTTTATTCTACTCCCTAAGATGGTTTCTCTACTTCAGGCAAACTGTCTGGCTTCCTACAAAATGAAGGTAGGTAGTGAAACCAGTGTGGGAGCAGCCATCTTGTCGGGACTTGCCACTATAAAAACAGGATAGCTACAGGGATCTTATATTATTAGCAACTCAGTGGAGGAGACAGGAAGTGGTATATCCTCAATCACCTACCTATATATCTTCAAATGAAAAGATAAAATAAGGTAGAAAAGATAAGGTAGAAATCAACTCTTCAATAAATGTTGATAAACAGAACTTTATGTTTTCTATTTCCTAAGCAAAATTTAAAATGCTCAAATCAGATTTTACTGCCTTAAAATTTCAAAAGTCCTTCTCTCTCATGTTTAACTGTAGTAAATTTTTTTGTATTTAAACTTATATAGGCTGGGAAGTTGGCTCAGTGGTAGAGTGCTTGTCTCACATGCATGAGGCCCTGGGTTCGATTCCTCAACATCATATAAGCAGAAAAAAGCTGGAAGTGGTGCTGCTGCTCAAGTGGTAGGGAGCTAGCCTTGAGCTGAAGAGCTGAGGGACAGTGTCCAGGCCCAGAGTTCAGCCCCCATGACTGACAAACAAACAAGCAAACAAAAGAACCTATAAAGCATTAGTTCACATATGACTATTTATCCAAATTTAATAGAGTTGTTTTAATGTAACTGTGTTTTCACATATATTAATAAATAGTGGGGGCTGGGAAGGTGGCTCAGTGGTAGAGCACTTGTCTTGCATGCATGAGGCCATGGGTTCGATTCCTCAGCACCACATAAGGAGAAAAAAAAACCCTGAAGTGGCGCTGTGGCTCAAGTGGTAGAGCACTAGCCTTGAGCTGAAGAGTTGAGGGACAGCGCCCAGTCCCAGAGTTCAGGCCCACGACCAGACCTAAAAAATAAAAATAAAATAAAAAATAGTGAGGAGTGGAGATAGATTTTATGAAATAGCACAGTAAAGAAAATACTATCAGAAACATTTGAAACTTTAATTTTTGACTCTATCTCTAAACAGGCCCTTCATTAGGCCATTTTTTCTGGAAAAGTAGAGCTGAATATTGTTGATCTCTTCTCTTTGTGTGAAAAACTCAGTACATGCTCTGTTCTGAGCTACATTTTTAGGAGCTTAGATGAGAATATGACAGACCTGATATTAAAGCATAATTAGGCACCATGGGTTGAGACTCACAGACCTGAATTATGGATTTTTTTTTTTTGGTGCCTGTAGTAGGGTTTGAACCCAGGGCCTGGACTCTGTCCCTTAGCATTTTTCACTGAAGGCTAGCACTCTACCTCTTGAGCCATACCTACACTTCTGGCTTTTTGCTTGCTAATTGGAGAGACAAGAATCTCATGGGAACTTTTGCCCAGTCTGATGTTGAACCTTGATTCTCATATCCCATTCTCCTGAGTAGCTGGGATTTCAGGTATGAGCCACCAGTGCCTGGCTTGAATTATGATCTTAATCTAGCAAGAATAAAGTCAATATGATAAATGTAAAAGCCTCCATTAGGGGCTGGGAAGATGGCTCAGTGGTAGAGTGCTTGCCTTGCATGCGTGAGGCCATGGGCTCAATTCCTCAGCACCACAGAAGCAGAAAAAATCGGAGGTGGTGCTGTGGCTCAAGTGGTAGAGCCACTAGCCTTGAGCCGAAGAACTGAGAGACAGTGCCCAGGCCCAGAGTTCAGGCACCACAGCTGGCCAAAAAACAAAAAACAACAATAACAACAACAAAAAACTCCCTAGTCTAACTAAAGCCTAATATCCAAAGATGTGAAAAGAACTTCAGATTTCATTCTGTCTATATTTAATATGAGTAAACAATGTAATACAGCTGTTATAACACAGGGATTTGGGATGTAGTAACAGAATACGTATCAAGAGCAAGGAAATACTATTTATTCTTGGCTTCCACTGTGGTCTCAGATCAAACCTTAGTACTGAGCTGAAAAGGAGGATTAAACTATTTTGGACACAAGAAGAGTAGCCAGGATGGGGAGGGACTGACAGTTATGTTTCATGGCATATTACGTTTTAGTTGTATATGGTGCTATGCTAGACAAGCATACTGAATTAAGGGATACCTACTTTCCTGCTATTTAAAAGTATTAGGAATGTTTAGCTTGGAGGAAAGAAAATAAAGGGCCACTATAAAAGTTACTTCAGTATTTAAAGAGCTATCACATCCAAGAGGTATTCTTTTTCTGTAGACAAGTGGGTGGCGATTTACTACTTTAGATTTATGTAACCGTTGTAAGTTATAAACTTTCAAGTGCCTTTATTTAGCATCCCCATTTTATAAGAGTTTTAAAAAATTCTCAGAAGGGGCTGGGAAGGTGGCTCAGTGGTAGAGTGCTTGCCTTGCATGCATGAGGCCCTGGGTTCAATTCTCCAGCACCATATAAGCACAAAAAAAAAGCCGGAAGTGGTGCTGTGGCTCAAGTGGTAGAGTGCTAGCCTTGAGCTGAAGAGCTGAGGGACAGCACCCAGGCCCAGAGTTCAGGCCCCATGACTGGACCCCCAAAAAAAAAAAAAGAAAAAAAATGTATACAGAATGAGATAGCTTTATAATTTGTTCTTACATTTCACTAAGATTATTTGTGTTTAAAATGACTAGTGATTGGGGCTGGGAAGGTGGCTCAGTGGTAGAGCGCTTGCCTTGCATGCCTGAGGCCCTGGGTTCCATTCCTCAGCACCACATAAGCAGAAAAAGCTGGAAGTGGCGCTGTGGCTCAAGTGGTAGAGCGCTAGCCTTGAGCTGAAGAGCTGAGGGACAGCGCCCAGGCCCAGAGTTCAGTCCCCAAGACCAGACCCAAAAAAAAAAAAGACTAGTGATTGGTGAAATATTATAGAACTTAATTTGCAAACTTCATTACTTTGTTGGAAGTGATTTATGATTAATATTTTAGATTATTTGTCACACTATATTTTTTTCTTCATTTAGGGGCCACTGTATTTTGTGTTGCTCCAAATGCATTATTCCCATTTGAACTGTATAATGAAGAGTATTTAGAGAAAAGGGATCTCTACCTCACTCAATGCCAGCAACAGCTCCAACAGTTCATTGCCACATGTGGACCTGGGACAGCTATTTTCTCTAGTGATGAATAAGCAGAGAAAAAAATTTTCATTCCTATTATAAACAATGGATAGTTTTTAGTCTAGAGTGATTTTGAATGTTTTAGATAATATACAGTAGTATCTGGATGTGTAAATGTACAAAATTAACTAAAAGGATACACACAATTCAAACTTAAAAAAAAAATCTCAGCTGGGTATAGTGGCTCATTCCTACTGTAATTCTAGCTACTACAAAGGCTGACATTAAGACTGCAATTCCAGGGCAAAAAATGTATGACTCTATTTCAAAAACCAGAGCAAGTCAAGCAATGGTGGCTCATGCCTGTAATCCTAGCTACTCAGGAGTCAGTAAAGTCCAAGAGATTATATACACAGGCACAGCAAAAAGGGACTGGTGGCTTAGCTCTAGTGATAGAGCATGAATTTGTGTTCAAACCCTAGTACTTACAAAATTTGTGATTCCAGTTATCAGTGAAAATGAAAAATCCTAGTTGTCACAAGATGGCAATAAAACTACCTATATACTTTTTCTTGCCAAATTGATGTTATTGTATTTACATAGTCTGAAGCTTAAAATGCTTTTATAGTTTAAGTCCTAAATGGAGTCAGGGAAGCCTTGAAATTGCCCATGTTGATTGACTCTAAGTAGCTACAAGAGTCCAAAAGGCAAGAGACCGACTTGCAAAATCAGTTATAGATGGGATCTTACTGTTGCCAAGGGTAGAACTCCTTGGTTTAAATCATCTTCTTGCCTCCAAATCTCATCCCAACTAGCTAGACTACAGTAGTGTACCAGAAAACCTAGCTTCTAGTCTTCATTAATGTATCAGTTTCAAAAATGCTTCAAAGAAACCAAAACATACTCCCTACAAATCATTCACTATTATAAAGAACCTACTGGTACTGGATTGTAAAACTATACCAAGGCTTATTCTAAAGCTGGCTCTGTATAACCTTAATGCTGTTCTAACAAAACATGTATGGATCAAAATTCAATTGCTAATTAGAGTTGAAATCCTTCTTGTCACTATCCTTTCACTTTTCTAGCTCCCTGGGGTAATGGTAAAACAGTGCTATCTCATAAAATCTAGAGTCTCTAGCTGAGTGCTGGTACTCATACCTTTATGCCTAGCTATTCAGGAGGCCAAGATACAAGGAGCATGATTCAAAGCCAGCCCAGGCAGGAAAGTCCTTACTCTTATCCCCAATAAACTACCAGAAAGGCCAGAAGTGGGGCTGTGGCTCAAGTGGTAGAGTGCTAGCCTTGAGCAAAAAAGTTCAGGGACAGCAACTAGGCCCTGAGTTCAAGCCCCAGGACCTGGGAGAGGAAGAGAGCAAGAGCAACAACTATGATCTCTAACCTTAATTTTAGTTGAAAGACAACAGAATTTGGGCTGTGCTGAGGACTGAATTTTGGTGGTCTTGTTGCATGTGAGGCATTCTAAGCCACATCCAAACCCCAAGTTTTCAAATGTTACCTATAATGTAAAGCCATTCCACCATGTGATTCTATGTACTATGTTGTTTGATATAAAAGCATGGAATGCATGAAATACACTTGGAGAAAGAAAGAAAAGCTGGCTAAATTTGGCCATTTCTCACTCTCCTGTGAGAGAACTGGCCTTGTCAGCCTTGCTGACAATAAACTTATTTTGCTCTAAAAAAAAAGGGGGTGGAGGGAGGGTAAATTTAAGTCTTACAGGCAGAAGAATTCTTGTGAATACTAATTTCTCCAAATATATTAGAAATAACACCACAGTTGTCCACCTCAATGAGAATCCTCCTTTCCCCCCAAATGATCTAGCTATTAGTGAAAATAAGCTGTCTAGTGAGTATGAGAGCAATTATTCTGCACTGCCCTGGACAATTAAGATAACTAGCCACGTATTTATTTTCTACATATATTTATTGCATTTAACAACAGTAAATTAATCTTCATCTGTTCATCTTCTTTTTACCAACTTCACTTTTCCTTCCAAGATGTAGCATTCCACATTCCTTAATAAAAAAAAGCCAGGTAAACATTTTTACTCAAGCTCAGTAGTTTTTAGCCTCCATTTTCTATCAAGTGCCAGCTAAAAAATAATTCTGAGTAATAAAATCATACCCCAGCCATTTGGAGTTATCAGATTGTTTCTTGAAAAGTTGCAATCACTTCAGGTAATGCAGTATTGTAACCACCACAGCTAATGGACTTGGGCATTCACCTATATATAGAAAAGAAAAAAAAATCACTCATTTCAATAAAAATTTCATTGCATCTTAGTAATTTATTTAAGAGATACTGGCATCTCAGTCTTAGAAAATTTCTTCAAAGAAGCCCTCAGCTGGGTAAACGGCAAACACTTATCATCATTGTGCCAGCAACTACACCACACATTCTGGCTACTTTAGAGATAAAAACACAAAGCAAAAACAAGCACAGTAACCTTGTGGTCCTCCCATGTGGTCCTACTCAGTTTTTTCAGCCATCTTCTATGACAAACTTCTAGGACACATTTGTCCTAATGAAACTATCTTCATGCAACTTCAAAGCACACAGGACTTACTGTACCTAGAATTAAAAAATTATCAGTTGTTATCCTACTTAGCACATGGGAACCATAAACAATAACCGCATTCAGATTGCCCTTTTTTTTTTTTTGGCCAGCCCTGAGGCTTGACCTCAGGGCCTGGGCACTGTCTCTGAGCTTCTTTTGCTCAAGGCTAGCACTCTACCACTTGAGCCACAGCACCGTTTCAGGCCTTTTCTGTTTATGTGGTACTGAGGAATCAAACCCAAGCTTCATGCATGCTAGGCAAGCATTCTACTACATTCCCTGCCCAATGACCCCAACTCTTAAGTGAGCTCTCCAATCCCGAAATAAGGCATGAGCAAAGGCAGAAAAATGGTGAAGCCAGTTATCACTGGGGGCAGTAATTGACATGTGGTCCTACAGGTACCAAGTCAATGTTTTTTTTGTTGGTCCTGGGCTTGAACTCTGGGCCTGGGCGCTGTCCCTCAGCTCTTCAGCTCAAGGCTAGCGCTCTACCACTTGAGCCACAGCGCCACTTCCGGCTTTTATTCTTTTTGCTTATGTGGTGCTGAGGAATCGAACCCAGGGCCTCAAGGCATGCAAGGCAAGCACTCTACCACTGAGCCACCTTCCCAGCCCCTGCTTTTTTTTTTTTAAATCTCAGAGCTTGACAGCAATGAGGTGAAAAACAAATACAAATGTGGGAAGACTTGGAAACATTAAGACAGCAAATCCAGTATTTTTGTAGCATAGATATTTAAAGTTGCCAAACAGACTTAAGGCTAGTGAGGAATGTCCTACAGTACCCTATAAATCATTTAAGCCAAAAGCCTCAATATGACTTACGTAAAAACTACCACGTCCCGACCTTGAAATGTTTCAATTATGAGGAATAGAATAGACTACTGGCTATGAGTAATCTCAAATTCAAAACTACCTTTAAAGAAAATCAGTGGGCAGAAAACTCCCGATGGGTAGCGCCTGTGGGAGTGGCAGGAAGCAGCAAACCGATAGGGTCGTGTTGTTAATCAACACGAGAAGTCAAACAGCTTCTACGTCGGAGCTCTCTCACGTAGTTTTGAAAATAATTTTTGTCCGAGGCCGGGACTCAAACTCGGTGTCAGATGCTTTTACTCCGAGGCTGGGCTCCAGCACTCGGCGGAGCCACGCCTCCAACCCCAACCATTTCCTTTCCAACAGTAAACGTTCAGTCTCCCTGCTGCTTAGCTTCCGCGTTCTACACCGGGAGCCCACTTCTCCCACAAGGCGTCTGGCAGGCGTTGGTGACTAGGCTTTCCGTACCTGCCCGATTGCTCCTCGACTTCAAGGTCTCTAGAGGATCTCTAAGGCTGAGTCCTACCAAAATGCTGCGACCGGTGCGGGAGGTGGGCGCGGTCGCTCCCTCCCCTCCCGGGAAGGATCCCCCCGTGC